>NC_135321.1:3018634-3241134 GCF_048772815.1 Callospermophilus lateralis | reverse complement strand
AAGACCTTTCCTAGAGACTGTTGCCTCAGCCTTGGGCATTCTGTAAGAATCCCACCTCCTCTGAGCACCGCTGGATGTGTTCACGGAGTCGTCTCAGAAGAAATCAGACGGGGAAGTGACCCTAGGACAGGAAGTTCACGCTGAATTGTTCAGGTTGGAGCAGTGATTAGTTCATGGGCTCCAAGTATCCACCAGTTACGTGGAGCATGGCTCCCGCCTCCGCTCTGGGTATCAGAGGGAGAGTGTGGAGGAAGCCGGGGACTGGGACCCGGACCAGCCTTCGGTGCCTTGGCAGTCAGGAAACTTTGTCTCTCCTTCCCTCAAGGATGCAAATGAAGAGTGAAATCCATTCACCTGCTGAAGTCACTTCTCAGGTGCCCCAGGCATCCTGGGCCTTCAGTCTTCCTGAGCCCCATCCCTGGCGTGCTCAATAATGCAGCAGGATCTTGCTCACCAAAGTGTCACCTGTCGGGTGAGTTGTGCCCGTGCCGATCTGAAGTGACAGCCATCTTTGAGCACCAGCGGCTCCGAGTGACTTCCCTTTCATCATTTGTGTTGGGAAGGGAACATTTTCGACAAGGTGGTTTCCTCTTCCCCCTGTTCTTTCTTCTTGCCCCTCCCCCTCCCCTCTCCCCACTCTCCCAAGCACCTGATCAAAACATTATCACTGACAAAGGTTTCTCTCTCCAAATTAAATGAGTCCAACCAGCCTGGGAATTCTCATGAAGAAAGAAAGTACGAGGCTGATGTGCGAAGTTAATGAATCTCTGAGCCTGGGTAATGCGGCCTAGCCGCCTGCCTTCCACTCTCGCTCCCTGTAAAGAATGTATGGAAGTTAGTTACGTGGCGCGATTCTAACATCTGTCCTGCCCCATAATGGCAATTTGTATAAGTAATGGAAACAGGTTAAATACTTCCATTCTAATGTTGCCAGCAGGGATGAAAATGAACATTTCAATGAAATCATCTCGACAGAGCCGCGCGGGGAGGGGCGTTGACGGATTCCTCCACTCCCTTTGGTGATGGGAGCCTAATGAGAATGCGGGATGTATGGCTTATCAGATGGAAGGGGAAGAGCAAGGAAGTCTCAGAGATGGAATCTCGGCTGCAGCCAGCACCCCATCTCCCTGGCAGACCTTTACTCATAACCTGCTCTTTTCATTCTAAGGGAGCTGGGGAGCGGGGGTCTCTGTGTTCCTCTAATGGGCTGCCTGCGAGGGTTCTCTCCAGCTGAGAACCACAAGGGTGATCCTGTCCCCTGGCTGAGGACCCTGTGTAAGATGTAAAGGGGGAGGAGGGCCTCCTTCTCCTGGTTCCCTTATAATTATGAATAATCTGCTTTTAGAATGGCCTTCTCTTTGCCTACAGAGTCACTTTACTTCCTGAAGTTGCTCATGTGAAGAACAGCCATTTTATGTGAATTGCTAGTGCTGTTTACAAAGATCTCTAAATTGGAAGGGAATTCTTTGTCACAGTGTGCCTTACACACATGCCTTGTACTGCTAGCAAGGGAGTTCTGGGCGATACCAAGTGGCCCAGAGCCCCCTGGCTCCAAGCACGTCAATGTTCAATGCAGGTTCACACTGAAACAATGTGCTCAGGCCGGTATTTTCCAGTGCCCTGTCTTTCTCCTGCTAGACATCAACATGAGTTACAAATGAGACAGTCAGCCTGCTACATTAAGTGGCAATATCTGAATGATTCCAAGGATACAAATGGAGAGCCTGGCAAACACTGAGCATCTTCTGTTGAAAGAAAGCGTCTTTCACTTTTCGTTGAGGTTTTGCCATGGCAGGAGCAGACACGGTGTGAGCTTGTTCCATTGTGTCCGTGGACATTTGGAGGAACTGGCTGGCACCGGGGAGGTTTTCAGGACAGACGCCCTGCCTCGCGGAGAGCACAGCATGTCCAGGGAAGCCTTCTCTTGTTGCCCCTGCTCTTTGAGCGGAGCACACCCTCTCGCTTGTCTCACCAAGGAACAAGGTGATGACCGGGCAGCACTCTGGGAGCACGTCCTGCCGTGGAGGACAGGCGGAGGTTCAGTAAGCAACTTCATCACATGCACAATGGGGTGCAGATCAAGACCTAGGTGGGGATACAGATTTAACTGCAGACTCGAGGGAATCTGAAACTTTGCTACATTTAGCCATGAAAAAACAGATACAGCTGTCACTTCTCACCATCCTCAAAATGACTGCTGACAAGAGCAAGTCTTGTTTTCTTTAAAGAAATAAAGATGTTTTAAACAATTTACAATTTGAGAAATAATTTTTATCTAACTTGGGGAAGATATGATGTTTGTGCCTCATTATATAGTTACAGTTTGAGATGAAAATATTTTCTCAGACAATATGTGTGTATTTACACTGTGAACCATCAGGGCACACATGGTTGGTGTCATATTAAGCTCTAGCAGGGACTGTATACATTGCCTTATGTCCACTTGCATTAGAATGCACGGACTTTCATGTTACTGGGGATGACAGCACATCTTTAGGGACACATTGGCATCCAGAAGGCACATTTTATGACAAAAAACATTAAATTATAAAAAATGAAGTCTGACCATCAGATCCCCTCGTCCCATCCCCATTTCAGGAGTGGTGGGGTCTGTGTATTTAGACATTTTTTACTGACACACGTGTGCATGCGCTTGGGCACACAGGTGTGCTCTGGGAGGCTGGCTGCTCCCTGCCTCCCTGGCCCCAGCCAGCTTCCCCTGGCTCTCAAGGTGGCTTTATGCGCTCCCCCCCCCCATGGACAGGACACACTGTGCCTGTTGGCACTGTCACATTCTGTACCATCCCGTAGGCTCAGCAAGGGCGGGGGAGTGACGGCAAAGCTGTTTTGACACAAAAAGAAATAGCAGAAATGATGATTTGGAGGCTTTGTTTTATTTGATGGGAGAAATGTCATTTATTTCTATAAATGATTGTAAAAGAAGAATTTTATCCTGCAGTTACCACTTCCAAGCTTGCTCACTCATCACCCTTCCATGATGGGTGGGGCGGCGGGTGCTGATGGCGCAAGGGTGAGGCCTTTCATGGAGAAAATGCAGTGGTGGCGACTATGCATTCTGTGATCCAGTGGCCTCTCACTTAAGGTTCTTTTAGGCTAAACAACTGTGCTCCTTCACCTTGTGAAGTATTTTGTTCTCCTACTATCATCACTGGAAATAAAGATCCTGCTAATACTATGACCTATTCCAGGACATGCATACCCTTACACACCAAGGGTATCTGTAAATTGTAGCATGTAATGAAAACAGAAGGTTTTTGGAAAGTCTTAGTGTGTAAGGAAACAAAGGGTCATGAAAAAGAATTACTCCGGATAAACTTGTCAATTTTTATGTGCCTTTTTCTTCCTGTTTGTCTTTGTCGAGGTATAAGATTCTTCTAAAAAAGCATCTTGGAAAGCAATTATGAGCATTCACTGGTAAGAGTAAAAATAAACCTTATTATTCTGATAAAAGCTGTGCATTCTGTTGTGATAATGTATATGTGACTTTTGACACCATTATTGTTTTAGGGGCTCTAGGGAAATCAGGTGCTTTGTGACCCCATGTTTGGTTTCAAATGTGGAGCAGTCCGAGGGAAGGGCTGGCTCCTGGTGCATCCCAGTAGTGACGACGTGCATCTGTCTGACCTCAGCATGGCTCAAGATACAAGTCCCTTAATTTGGTGCTCAAAGTTGGCCTCTAAGGTAGTTGCTTATGTCAGTTGCTCACCTTGGCACCCTGATCACCAAGGGTCAGCATTCCCGTTTATCTTCTTTGTCTTAAGTATTTAGGAGTCTGGTTTTCTCCGTTTTGAAATGGAGGCTCCGATCTGAGGCCTGAGACCTGGGCGAGTTTGGGAGACTATGACAACCCCTCTCTCTCTGCCTCTTGCTCTCCTGTCCCAAGACCCCTAACTGGGACCTGCGGAAGTTCAGTTTGTAGAAGCAGACTGGCCCTGAGCTGTGGGAGAGGGTAGACGGCTGCGAGGCGGCGGAGGGTGAGGTGCTGGTTCTCAGGTTCAGGTGCGCCGCTCTGATGCGCTTGCTCTGCTTGCTTCTTAACGCTGGCTTCCACTGTTGGAAGAGGTGCTTCCTGTACACGTCTGCAATCTAACGGTCTTGCATCAGGTGAGTCCTGCCCGCTCATGAAAGTCGTTTCTACTTCCCGGAGGTCAGATCATGACCCGTGCTTAGGGTCTATTGAGCTTCCTAAGATCCGGTGCGTAGACCCAGGCTCCTTGTGCTCTTTCTGGATGGGGTTTGTCCTCCTGAGAAAGGGCAGTGGCCAAGGTCATGTGATTTCCCGGTGTGTGGCACTGGGTCTGCACGCCCTGCGAGGACCAGCTCAGTCAGCAGAGGGGTATGCGTGTCAGTGGTAGAGAGGGCACAGCCCCCTCTCGGATATTCACGAGAGCTGCTTACCTTTCACCCTTCTTACTTCATTCGAACTCTACTTTTCCCAGATTCTCATGTATTTCTCCTCTTGTTCTTTCTGACACCACTGAAAACCAGGGAAACCTTTCCACTGGGGTTCGCCTGCGTGGTGCTTTGCACTGCTGTAACACGCAGCTGGCTGGAGGCAAAAGATCAGCATCTAATACACTTATGGGAAGAGCAGGAAGGGCCTTAAATGAGGTTTCTTATTTCTCACTTAATTTGAGATTGAATTCTGGGGCAGTGAGCGAATTTATTTTGGGATAGTTACCTGTGGATTCCTAATTAAAACTGGTATTGGGAAAAAAACAGAGATCATTTTATTTACATACCCTGCAATTCTTAAAAATGGCTTCTACTGGGGCTCAGGTGAAGTGATAGTTCTATTACAAATCAAATGCCTAAGCAAACCAGAACATTAATGATGGGTACGAGGAGCTAAAATTTGCCAAAGTGATAGAAAACTTTTTGTCCTTGTCACCTTAGAGCAGAAGTAGCCCTTTCAGCTTTGCTTTGCAGGGTGGCAGCCCCCTGCAAGAAATCGGAACGGTGTTGGTAAATTAATTTATCTTGCTCACACTTTTATGTTCTTTCCGGGCTAAGAAGGCACGTGTTCTGCCTGTATCTGCTTTCTCTGCATTTTCCTTTCCTGATATATTCTGACTTTCATCAAAACCACCTGCTTTCTCCATGATGAAGGTGGAGTTACTTTACAAGTGATCAATTATAAATTTGGGAGAAGGTGTGTTTTGCAAGATTCTGCAGTGAATCGAAGGCATACATTCATCACTTAGGTGTGTGCAAACCCCTTTTGTGAATTGGCCCCTTGGAGTAAATGTATTTTGATATAGTGGCCATCTGCTCATGGGTATCACATTTGCTAGTCTAAAAAAATAGTTTGATGTAGATAAACATGTAATTTGGTATGATCATATAGTTTCACCAGGTGGCAATACAATAGCCAAGTTTGGTTTTTACGGTAAGGCAGTGGCCAGGCAGAGACTGAAGACCTGCATTTTGTATTTGTCACTTTTAAATATCCATTTTCCTCCTTCACAGCCAACTCTCAATTATGCGCACTGATCAGGAAAGCTGAGAGTAGGTGAACCAGGTCCTCACACCTCCCGCTGCCAGCTGCCTCCCGCAGCCGAGGGCCGTCCGAGAGCAGAACTGCCGCCTGGCCCGGGTTCCTGCTGCTCCCCTCTCTCCACCCTTCTTTGGCAGATGTCCTCAGTCCACGAAGCTGCTGAAAGGCAGAGGGACGGGGAAGGAGAAGGGGCCCCGATGATCAGCTGGCCCACAGTTGCTGTCTGCCTGTCAGGTGGCCGTGGGTCGGCTTGCGTGAGACAGGCAAATTGCTGTCCCCTTCCTATTGTTTCTGCTTAGAGGTACTCACAGTGGCTCTGGTGGCAGGAGGCTAAGCTGGGCTGCTCCTGTGGTGGGGCAAAGACAGCAGACCTGTGCACAGACCACACTCCTGTTCAAGTTCAAGACTGAGGCCATGAGACATGGTGCCTGATGAGGCTGCTCCCTGGCTTGCAGAAGCCCTTCCTTCTGTGTCCTTATGTGGAAGGTGCTAGTCGGCTCTCTGCACGAGCCTACCCTGGGGACTCCACCCTCTTGACCTGAGCACCTGCTGGTGCACTCACAGAGACATTCTGGAGGTGCAACCTCTAGACCATAGCAGCAGATAAACAGAGCTGGGCTTCATGAGGACCATGATTCTTTCATCTCCACGAATACTCCTACAACCCCCAGAGCCACCCTCATTGCCATGTGTGCTGCTGGGGACCCGGAGGCCTGAGGGGTGCGATGGCATGGGGGCCCACCCTATCATATCACTGAGCCGTGGTCCCCGGGCTCTGGCCCCCAGCCCGTGCCTTCTGTGTCCTCTCCCCATGTTACACTGCTCGGGGGGGGTCGGTCCTTGCATAGGGAGCCACAGTGGCACTACATTCGCCTCGGCCTGTCAAGACAAATGTGCATCCATCTCTCCTGCTCCTCCTGCTCTGTGTCCAGGCTGCCTGGGGAGTACCTCTCTTTGGATCAGCCTCTCTGCCCAGAGTCGCTCATGGAGCCGCTGTGTGTGATAGTGTAGGCTGGTAGGGACTGGTCTCCAGAATTCTCTCACCATTCCTCCCTGACACAGACACAGCATATCCAGCACTCCTGTGTCCAGACCCTGGGTCTGGGCTGGAGATCTCCACCCGTACAGCCTTCTTGTACCAACCTTCTTGTTCTTCCCAGGCCGAAACCCTTGAGATGAAACCCAGTTGGCTCTGGCTCCTTCCAAGGAGTTCTTGCCCTGCGATGACAGACTCTTGTCACCCACTTTTGGAAGGGTAGGGGCCTTTCTGGGTGGTCCTGGAGGCAGAGCTGGGCACTGGCGTACTGCATTAGAAGAAAGGCGTCTGAAGGGCAGAGCAGCTTGGAAGCCCAGCTCTGCTGCCTGCTGGCTGAGCTGAGGGAGGGGGCTCAGTACAACATGGAAAAGTAGAGGGCCAAGTGCCACCTGGAGTGTGCCTTAGAAGTGCTGGGGCAGGTGCTCTGCATGTTATTACTATCGTAACTGGGACCTTGGAACTAAGGCCTCCTAGAAGGGTCTTGGAATGGAGGGTGGAAGGGCAAGGTGAGTCTGGTGGACACCCACAGAATCAGTCTGGAACATTCCATGGCCTTCCCTCCTGCCCCTGTCTCTGTGGGGCTGTTGAACCCCTCCTACCCACTAAAGGTTGTGGCTGCCCACTGTTTGTGCCCTTCTGTGTTCAGGAAGCCTCAGAGTAAGAGCTAGCCTGACCTGCCCTTTGGCTGCAGGCCCACAGGATGGGCAGTAGCAGTGCCGTCCGGGATGGGTCCATGAGCAAGGTGGGGGACACGCTTCCATGGGGAGGGTGGGTGGCCGCTTCCCAGGGTCAGAAGGCGGCTTTAGGCCCACGGTCTGAAGTATGGGGTGGCGGACAGAAGCCCCGAGGCTGCCCTGAGTGGGTTTGTGCTTCTTCGTGTGTCGTGTAAATTCTTGACAGAGTTGAAGAATACATGTGACCAGCTCAGAGGACATCATAGATGGTAAAGTAGCTGAGGGAGAGAAGCACAGGACCGAGTACCCAGAAGAGCATGCGAAAGTCAAACTGCTGCAGGGTTCAGAAGGAGGTGAGACTGAAGTAGGCGGCGTGGTAGCTGCAGGCCCAGGCCACTGACCGCACGGGGAGGCCTCGCCCCCTCTCGCTGTCTGCAGGGCTCTGTCCACCTCCCAAAGCAAACCTGGGTGGACGTGGAATTAGGGACCAGTGTGGGAGGGACGTGGAGGCAGCCAGTGTGTGGAGGACTGGGTGCAGCTGGGCTGGGGCCCCCGATACTGTCACCAGCTCCACCTGCACCCCTGCTTGTCACTCAGTCCCCTTCAGTTTTCAATATTAAAAAAAAAAAAAAAATAGAAGTAACAATTAACAGAACCTCCCTGACATCACTGCCTCGGCCAGGTGTTCTCTGGGCTCAAGGTCCTACGGGTGGCCGTGGCTCCTGGTGCCCAGTGGAGTCTGTGTTGGCTGATTCATTCTAGAAGCCCTGTGCAGGGGCTAACCTGTGTGTGTCAAACTGAAAGCTCTGAAGAAGATTTTGAAAACACGCATGTTTATCAAAGAGCCACTTCACTAGACAGTAAATTACCCGTGCGTTCATTATCTGGAGGAGACCACTGTTAACATTCTCTGAACTCCCTGTACAACTGTGTCTTCTGCCCCTCCCCCTTACTGACTCGCTCATGTCCTAGAGCACCCTTCATGTTTGAGTGACATTGCCTCCTAGGACGGCTCTAACTCACTCACTGGCCCTACCCTTGAAGATTCAGACTGGGGCCAGTTTTACGTGGCCTAATACTGTAAAGGACATCTTTGCACAGAAAGCTTTTTTCTGCACTTCATATTATCTTCTTAGATTATACTTCCAAAAATAAGTTTATTGGGTCAGATGTCAGATTTTTAAATTCTCTCCTTTTATTCTTTTTTGAGATTCTTTTATTTATAACACCATGTCTGGCACTTAAAAAAGTCCCCTAAATACTTCATACAGAACAAATTTGGGTCATTATTCATTCATTTCTCCATGTCTGCCCAGCACTTGGATGCTCAGGGAGACAAAGAAGGTAGCTGGGGACTGGCAGCAGGAGGGGAAGTGCCTGCACGGGGTCGGGGGACCTGAGCTCAGCTCGTTTCCCTGGTTCGCGCTCTGTGCCACTTGGTGGGAGTCAGACAGCCTCCCTGAGCCTCAGTGCTGTAATGTGGGCATGTTGGTGATACTTGAGTGCAGTTCAGCGGGGCCGCGGGAGGCGGGTGCTGGGCCCTGAGCCAGCATGGGCCTTGCTCAGTGTTAGGTGAGTGGGAAAGCCCCGGGGTGAGGGCCGACAGGGAAATGTCCTTGCTCCTGCAGAGAGAGGCGATCCTGGGCAGCAGTACTGCCATGCAGCAGGACATCTGAGTCCCCCTTGAGGGGGAGTGGCTTTCACCAGGCAAAGAAGGGCCCCTCGGACAGCATGCCTCTAGGGAGATGGGCTGCCATGGCCAGGTGGACAGGAGGGCCTGGGGGCAGGGGCTGGCCATGGTGGACTGCAACTGGGAGGCAGAGCCAGGGGCAGCCTGGAGGAGTGTTGGGAAGCAGGTGGGAGGAGGCTGGTGGAGGCTGTCACAACAGTCCTGAGGTGGCAGTGGGCCAGCGGAGCTGGGTGTGGCTGGAGGCGGGGCCTCGGGGAGTGCGTCCTGGTAGCCTGCACCTGTTCTCTGATGCTGCAGCGCTGAGTAAGGACCTTGCACGGAAGAGGGATGGCAGGGCCGTGGAAGAGTGTCCTGTGTGCCCCTTGCTCACCTCCTGCCTTCCCCAGACACGGGCGCTCAGGCAGCCTGGCCGAGGCGGTGCAGGCAGGCTGGTGTTGGTGGGTTGGCTGGGGTGTGGAGGGCTTTGGTGCTATAGGCAGGCAGATGTGGGAGTTATGGCTGACAGAGCCAGCTGCAGGGGAATGGCCATGCAGATGACACAACCCGGAGGCGCAGAGCTCGGGAGGGCAGATGGGAGGCCAGCACTGAGACCCTGGGCCACTCCCAGGAGTGTAGCAGGCAGAAGGAGCAGAAGCCACCTCCAGACAGGACAGGGGCATCTGGAAGGGGAGTGTGCCAACCTTGGGGCAGAGAGGCCCAGAGCTAGCCTTCACCGGGACCATGCTGGGCTGCCTCCTTCCTGAAGATGCCCTGCAGCCTGCCCGTCATACTCCAGGACATGGCTCAGGGGGACAGGGTGATGGCACCTCTTCCATGTCAGCTCTGCGCAGTGTTCATGTGGACATGGCTTCTGAGTGAGGGTGTGGCTTACTGAAGAACACCTGCTTAGGGGGCCTCCTGTTCCGTGTGGTTCTGCCTGATGGTCCCAGGTCAGCAGGTCTGTTGGGGCTGTGGAATGGCCAGATGAATGTTAGCTCAAGGGAGGAGCCTCCAGGTGAGGCTGGACTGCCTCAGGAACGGACCTGGAATGGGGCGTGGTCTCAATGACCCCCCTTCCACTGGGACAAGAGGAGAGCAGGACACATGAGAGGCCAGCATGGGAGGAAGCCACCCATGTCAGTGCATGCTATCCTAGGTCCTGACCCATCCCTCCCATCTTATGTGGGCTCCTGTGTCTACAGAGAGGGTGAGGCTTGGCTGATACTGAGCAAGGCCTGCAGGCACACAGGGTTCCCATGTCTGCTTTCAGTTTAGAGAAAGCCCCCTGTGCAATGAATTATGTCCCCCAAGTCTACGTGTTGGGCTGTGCCTCCCCAGGGACTGACTGCATTTGAGATGGGCTTTGGAACATTATCAAGTTAAGTGAGGCTGTAGGTGGGAACGGAATCCAGAGAAGTCATAGCAGTGTCCTTCGAGAGGAAGAAGAGAGGGAGCTCTTCACCATCACCTGGAGGACAGGCCTCTGAGGACCAAGGGGCCATCTATAAGCCAGGAGGCTGTGCCAGAAAGTGAACTCACTGGACCTTGACCTTAGACTTTCAGAACTGTGGGAAGTAGATATTTCTTAGTCCACCCAGTCTGTAGAATTTTAATATGCCCAAGTTGACCAATACAAAGTCATTTACAGAAATCCTCCCTTATCTGTAGTAACCTTTGGCCAACTACAGTATGAAAATATTAATTAAAAAATTCCAGAAATGATGCATAAATTTTAAATTACATGTATTCCAGTTGGGGTGATGAAAACTCACACCATCCTGCTCTGTACAGTGTGGGATGTGAATTATCCCTTTGTTCATTCTATCCACACTTTATATACTACCCTCCCATTAATCACTTAGCTGTCTCAATTATCAGATCAACTGTGGTGGTATCACAGTGCTTATGCTGAATAACCCTTATTTTACTTAACACAGTGATTACTCTATTGTGTTATTAACTTTCTATAAATCTTTTACCATATATAATTTATAATTCAAAATTTATCATCTGTTTCTATCGGAAAATATATCAGATACAGAGTACTAGCTGTGGTTTCAGTCATCTGCTGGGGTCTTGGAATATATCCCCTGTGGATATGGGGGATATTGTATTATTCAGCAAACACTGATTGGTTCCCTGCTGCAGAGACCATGGCGTGCCTTTTTGTAGTCAGATGCGCAGCCTGAAGGCCACTGTGACCCAGGGGTGGAGGCACAGAGAGTAATGGACCTGCAATGATGGGCCTCCCATACTGGAGCTAAGTTAGTGCAACAGAATGTTCCATTTAAATTAGTTGCTAGGCATGAAGCCTCTTGTCACAGATGGGTGAACTCAATCTTATTGCTGCCCTACGCTTAGCTGTGCCTGAGACTTGCTGCTAGGGTGTGCTCCTGGGATGACGCATGCTCAGAGTCCTGCCAACCCTGTGGGCCCTGATGCCTTCCAGGTTCAGACAAGCTCGGCCCTGCCTAGGATACCCTGCAGCCTTCAGTGTCCTCACGAGACCCCGCAGAGGAGGAGGGCCCAAGTTCCTCCAACAGAGTGGCCCCAGCTAGGTTGTTTGACAGGGGATGAACCTGAGCAGAGGCCATCAAGTGGGATCCCTGGGCTGAGGGTCCAAGTCGGGAACCCTCAGAACAGGACCATCTTGAACATTCAATCATCATGAGCAAAATGAAAATGGGGTGAACTTAGCCACCTTTGTGTTCTGCAAGCCTCTCACTTTGTAGGAGGGCTGCAGAGTCATCCAAAGTTTTGCCCAGATGTCGATGCCCACAGCTGAAGACCCGGGTCTTGCACATTGATTATTTCTGATGCTAGCAGTGCAGTATTAACAGGAACTGGAATTCCTGGGCCCGTCAGTGGACTGCTGGTGTGTGTTGTGCTGTGAACACGTGAACACGTGCTCGGGCTGCCCATGCGGAGGTGGGGCTGGCTGTGTGCAGAGCAGCACAGTGTGGGCAGGTATTCTGAAGGGCCTGTGTTCACCAGAGCTCTCCACATGGACTGACTCAGTTTCTCTGTATGTGAGCATGCGGACGCATGGGCTCACATGCACACAGGTGATCCTGCATGTGCTAGGATCCTGCATGCTGCTCCACAATCTGAAGCCTTCCACTTGCATGGGCAGATGCCCTCCAGTGCCCCTGCCTGCCCTTGGAATCCCACCTTGGGGCCCAGTATGCTCTCTGTCCTGCACATCACCCTCCCTTTAAATGTCTGCGCTCTTTGCCACATTCCCTTAGGATCTGGCTCTGATAACGTGATAATGAATGATTATATTTAATGAGACACCCATCTCAGGGCATATCTGTGCATTTTAATAGAGGCTTTTTGGAAAATATCTTAACCAAAAAAATTCCCCAGTTTTTTTTTTTTTTTTTTTTTTTAAGAAATAAAGTACCTAGGTCAAGTAAGTTTAGGAGGTGATTCATGCAATGATCCCCCCTTGAGAAGTAGGAAGATATGTGACATATTAGGTGTCTAAATTGACCTGCAGTAAAAATCAAGGCTCCATCCAACACCATGTGTTCCCGTCCTTGCAGGAAATACAGGTGTCCTTACAGGACATATAGGTGGCCTGGGAGACATGGCCCTGAACCCATGAAGCCACTGTGCTGTGCAGCTGTAGGCCTGGGCAGGCAGATGGAGCATTTACTGTTGCCTTTTATAATAAAAAATGTTATCATGATAAGATTCATAGCAAAAAGGTCACCATTTTATCGTTTTTAAGTGGCACTGAGAATGCTCCCATCACTGAGCTGCCACCACCTCCTCCCATCTCAGAACTGACCCATCTTTCAAAATTGAAACTGTGGCCCCGAATAACAGCTCTCCATTCCCTACTCCCCTGTTCCTGTCCACCACACCACTGTCCATATCTATGCTTCTATCATAAGGACCTCATGTAAAGTGGGTCATACAGTGCCTGCCCTTTGTGACCGCTTGCCTCAGGTGACACAATGTCTTTGAGGTTCACCATGGTGTAGCAGGTGTATTGCTTTTCTTTTTAAGGCTGGATGATACTCCATGCACCTTTTGCTCATCCATTCATTGATGGATGGACATTTGGCTCATGTCCTCTTTTGAGGTACTGTGTATGATGCTGCTTTGGACATTGGTATATGGCAGTGGTTCTTGGTCACCAGTCTGGCACCCCCATATAGATGTGCTGTGTTTGGTCCATGCAGGAGAGTGGTGATGTTATGTCGTGTTCTTTTTAGTGGAGACCAGAGTATTTTTGTTGCAGGCAGTATTTGTTGCAGAAGTATTTTTATTTATGGAAACCATATACTATTGCCTATGAAATCTCTCCCAAAATGTTGATAGACAGGTCCTGGCTTTATGAGTGTTTCCAAATACTTATCTCATAGAAGTCACAAGGGGACTGGCAGGTCACGGGGAAAGGCCTACAGGAGGAATCCCTGGGGAATGTGGTCGGCTCCTGCCCTCCTGCCTGGCTCCTTCTGCCACATTGGCGATGCTGCCCCACAGTTTAGGCTGCCCTGTTGAGCCAGTTTTACCAGGGTGGGGAATTGTCTTCTTGAAACCTATTTCCTGCCACATAGTGGCAAAGTAGGAAGATACAGAGTTGGGGTGGCCTTGTAGCCTGGGAGCCTGGCTGAAAAACATCTTTTTAAAGATCACCTAACTGCTGGGGAGGCCACGTCCTTGAAGATGATGTACGCCTTCTAACTGCACCTCATTTTTCTCTCCTAGCTTATGTTCCCGAGGAAGAGTTGAAGGCAGCAGAAATAGATGGAGAGCACGTGGAGGATGGTGGGCTGTCTTTGGACATCCAGGAGGGCGAATTTGTGTGTGATGAAGAGACAGAAATCAAAGAGGCCCAGAGCTACCAGAACTCCCCCGTCAGCACTGCGACCAATCAGGACGCTGGCTACGGGTCACCCTTCAGTGAGAACAGTGACCAGCTAGCCCATTTCAAAAGTTCTTCCTCCAAAGAAGAGAAGGAGGATCCGCAGTGTCCAGACAGCATCTCATACCCCCAGGACAGCTTGGCACAGATCAAAGCCGTGTATGCAAACTTGTTCTCGGAGTCCTGCTGGTCTAGCTTAGCTTTGGATTTAAAGAAGTCGGGGTCCACCACCAGCAACAATGATGCCGGCCAGAAGGAGAGCTCCACCCCGACCCCCACGCCCCCTGCCAGCACGGCCAGCACCACGGCCAGCTCCGCCAGCACCAGCTGCAGCACCAGCACCAGCCACAGCAGCACCACCAGTACCAGCAGCAGCTCTGGGTATGACTGGCACCAGGCCGCCCTGGCCAAGACCCTGCAGCAGACCTCGTCCTACGGCCTGCTCCCGGAGCCCAGCCTGTTCAGCACCGTGCAGCTCTACCGCCAGAACAACAAACTCTACGGCTCCGTGTTCACCGGGGCCAGTAAGTTTCGGTGCAAAGACTGCAGTGCTGCCTATGACACGCTGGTGGAACTCACTGTGCACATGAATGAGACGGGCCACTACCGAGATGACAACAGGGACAAGGATTCTGAGAAGACCAAGCGGTGGTCCAAGCCCAGGAAGCGCTCCCTGATGGAGATGGAGGGGAAGGAAGACGCGCAGAAGGTGCTGAAGTGCATGTATTGTGGACACTCCTTTGAGTCCTTACAGGACCTCAGCGTCCACATGATCAAAACAAAGCATTACCAGAAAGTGCCTCTGAAGGAACCAGTGCCAGCCATCACCAAACTGGTCCCTTCTACCAAAAAGCGAGCACTGCAGGACCTGGCGTCCCCTTGTTCCCCGGAGCCCACAGGCGTGGCCGCAGAGGTTGCCCTGAGCGAGTCCGCCAAGGACCAGAAAACTGCAAACCCCTACGTCACCCCAAATAACCGCTATGGCTACCAGAACGGTGCTAGTTACACGTGGCAGTTTGAGGCCCGCAAAGCGCAGATCCTCAAGTGCATGGAGTGCGGCAGCTCCCACGACACCTTGCAGCAGCTAACCGCCCACATGATGGTCACCGGACACTTTCTGAAGGTGACGACCTCGGCCTCCAAGAAAGGCAAGCAGCTGGTTCTGGACCCCGTGGTGGAAGAGAAGATCCAGTCCATACCCCTGCCCCCTACCACCCACACCCGCCTGCCGGCCTCCAGCATCAAGAAGCAGCCTGACTCCCCTGCAGGCTCCACCGCCTCGGAGGAGAAGAAAGAGCCCGAGAAGGAGAAGGCGCCGGCGCCGGCAGGCGACGTGGACAAGAAGATCAAGGAGGAGAGCGAGGAAGCCACGGAGAAGTTCGAGCCCACTGCCCTCTACCAGTACCTGCGTGAGGAGGACCTGGACGACAGCCCCAAGGGGGGAGTGGACATTCTCAAGTCCCTGGAGAACACCGTGTCCACCGCCATCAGCAAAGCGCAGAACGGCGCGCCCTCGTGGGGCGGCTACCCCAGCATCCACGCCGCCTACCAGCTGCCGGGCACCGTGAAGCCGCTGCCGGCGGCCGCGCACAGCGCGCAGGCGCAGCCGTCCTACGTGGGCAGCGTGAAGCCGCTGTCCTCCGCAGAGCACAACGCGCTCCTGCACTCCCCCGGGAGCCTCACGCCCCCGCCGCACCGGAGCAACGTGTCCGCCATGGAGGAGCTGGTGGAGAAGGTCACCGGCAAGGTCAGCGTCAAGAAGGAGGAGAGGCCGGCGGAGAAGGAGAAGAGCTCCCCCGCCAAGGCCGCGTCTCCCCTGGCCAAGGAGAATAAGGACTTTCCCAAGTCCGAGGAAAGTGGTGGCCAGCCGCTGAAGAAGGGCCCGGATGCCGAGGCCGGCAAGGCCAGGAAGGAGGGCCGGGTGGAGGCGCACACCCCCAACGGCACGGACCCTCTCAAGGCCAAGGTCACCAATGGCTGTAACAACCTGGGCATCATCACAGACCACTCGCCGGAACCTTCCTTCATCAACCCTCTGAGCGCTTTGCAGTCCATCATGAATACCCACCTGGGCAAGGTGTCCAAGCCTGTGAGCCCCTCTCTGGACCCACTGGCCATGCTGTACAAGATCAGCCACAGCATGCTGGACAAGCCCGTCTACCCCACCACCCCGGCGAAGCAGACGGGCGCCATCGACCGGTACTACTACGAGAACAGCGACCAGCCCATCGACCTGACCAAGTCCAAAAGCAAGCCCTTGGTCTCTGGTGTGGCCGACTCGGAGTCGTCGCCTCTCCGGGAGAGCGCCCTCATGGATATCTCCGACATGGTGAAGAACCTCACCGGTCGTCTGACCCCCAAGTCCTCCACCCCCTCCACCGTGTCAGAGAAGTCTGATGCAGACGGCAGCAGCTTCGAGGAGGCGCTGGACGAGCTGTCGCCTGTCCACAAGAGGAAGGGGCGCCAGTCCAACTGGAACCCCCAGCACCTGCTCATCCTGCAGGCTCAGTTTGCCTCTAGCCTGCGGGAGACCGCTGAGGGCAAGTATATCATGTCGGACCTGGGCCCACAGGAGCGGGTGCACATCTCCAAGTTCACTGGTCTCTCCATGACCACCATCAGCCACTGGCTGGCCAATGTCAAGTACCAGCTGAGGAGGACAGGGGGAACAAAATTCCTCAAGAACCTTGACACAGGGCATCCTGTTTTCTTTTGCAACGATTGTGCCTCTCAATTCAGAACTGCTTCCACCTACATCAGCCATCTGGAGACGCACTTGGGTTTCAGCCTGAAAGACCTCTCCAAGCTGCCACTCAGTCAGATTCAAGAGCAGCAGAATGTCTCCAAAGTCCTCGCAAACAAGACTTTGGGCCCGCTGGGGGCTGCCGAGGAAGACCTGGGCTCCACATTCCAGTGCAAGCTCTGTAACCGGACCTTTGCGAGCAAGCACGCAGTCAAACTGCACCTTAGTAAGACGCACGGCAAGTCCCCGGAGGACCACCTCATCTACGTGACCGAGCTGGAGAAACAGTAGCGTCCAGGTTTGCAAGTGACCGCAGAACATTGCACTAAACGTCGTACTGCACTAGGCCTGGCCTGAGCCGCTGAAATCAGTCTTTCCTTTGTTGCTGGACTGCCTCTCTGGACCTTGGTTTTTCTTACACATATTTTGTAGTTATATTTATATGCTCTTTGTCTGATCTGTGCATGTTATTTTTCTTTTTCTGTGAGTCAAAGTCTGACCTTTATTTTCAACATCTGTTCTTGATGTTAAGCTATCTTTTGTAGGAAATAGTGGGGCACACTACTCAGAGACCTTATTTAGCAGTAAAGAAAGACACAAATAGCAATGATAAAAAGACATCCTAAAATTACAAAGTTGCCATGACAATAAAGGTCATAGAACCTGGTGGTGTCAAATTTAACCCTTTGAGGATGTGATTGCATCTCTGTGCCTTTCACTCAAAAAAAAAAAAAAAAAAAAAGGAAAGAAAGAAAAAAAGGCTTAAAGGCATTTCATTCAGATCAAAAGCTGTGTCAGACACAAAACTTATTTAATAATTAAAAAATGAGCTTTTATATGCAGGACTGGTTTGCGAGGGAAACATGCATGCAGCCATTGCAAGGCAGAAAGCTGTGGAGGACTCATGGGCGAGGAGGCCACGACTCTACATGTTTAAAACAAAAACCACAAGCAGCAACAGCAACCCCCGTTGCCACTATGCCCAAACCCTCTGGATGCTGAAAGTGACACTTTGGCAAAAAAAGAAAAAAAAAAAAAGAAAAAGAAGTATGCAAGCTATTATTTAAAAATGTGTAAAAATGCTATTTCTTTTTTCCTGTAAAATACTGCCGTTTATAGTTATTTACAAATGTAAGCTTTGGTACAAGCTGACCTTTCTATAGCGTGCTGCATTGGTAAATGAAAAAAAAAAAAAAGGTGGGGGGCAAATGTTGAAGTCCTTTTCCTTGTAAGTTGCCAGCATCAGCTTAAAAACTCCTGTATGTTACATATCGTATCATTTTAATCTATTCTGCTTTCTTTGTACCTTCTGGCTGTATGCTTTCTCTTTTAACTTTTTATATTGTCATTTTATATTAAATTTCTGTGTATATAATGTAAAACCACAATTTTTGAATAAAATTTAGTTCCTGCAGCTTGATTTAAACAGAGAAATCTTCCTGGCACCTGCGTCTTCCCCGATGCATGTACTCAGAGGAACTATCAGACAAAAATAAATAAATAAAAACCAAGCAAGCACTGCACTATTAATTATACATTTTGATGTTCTGTCATTAATATTGTACAGTACATTTTGGTTCACACAATTAAATCCACTGTTTTCTCAAATGTAAAATAAACCCACACGCAGTTCTTGATTTACACGGATCGTCATGTCGTCATTATTTTGCCTTTGAGATGCTATTTCAGCAACAAGAGGTATTGCTTATGCAATCAACCAACACAGATTCTATTCAGAATCATCATTTCATGATTTGTGTGTCGACATGCTTCATTCAGATGATAAGTATTGCATTTTTAAAAGTGATAATTAAAATTTTTACCTCCCCTGGGTGCCAGGGATTGCCGAGGTTAGCCATCGCACCGTGGCTGTTTTGTACCTAGACAGCCTGTGATGCTTCCTTCAGAGAATCCTTTTGCACTGTTTAGAAATATTTGTAATTAACCTTTGTGTACATCTGGGGACTTAATGATGGAGTAGATGGGTAGGTCTTGCTCCAGCTTCACAGACCCCGGGGATCTTGGAATTAGTTCTCTATTTCTGCAAAGAGGAAAACCTGATTTCTGAGCTTTTAAAAATGTACGATTAAAAAAAAAAAAAAAGACCCAGCTGCCCTTTATTTCAGTGTTGGAACCACGTCTTATTTCTGCAGACTGCTGTGGACACTGCGGACTGCACTGAGGCGGCCAGGACCCTTGCCCATCCGTGCCATGACATGGCCATGAGTCCAGGATTCCCTGCCCAGTCCATTTTGAGGGACACATGGACACTGATGCTCTCTGTACTCGTCTTTTTTTTTTTTTTTTAACCTCCCTAGAAGCATTTAAGCAGAGGATTTCACTTTTTACCTTTTTAAAATTTTTCATCAGATTTATATCCTGAGAAAGGTTAGAACTTACACAGCTCTGTTCAGACGCAGCTAAGCAGTTGTGATATTTTAATTATTTCCCGCATCGCCCACGATGGTGAGGATCACTCCGCTTCCTTGATGATGGAGGGGAGGCCCGGGTCTGGGTGAGT
Organism: Callospermophilus lateralis; assembly: GCF_048772815.1. Taxonomy (NCBI): domain Eukaryota; kingdom Metazoa; phylum Chordata; class Mammalia; order Rodentia; family Sciuridae; genus Callospermophilus; species Callospermophilus lateralis. The sequence goes on along the minus strand of NC_135321.1, from coordinate 3,222,094 downwards.
CATGTTTGCACGGGCTTCTGTGCTAATGCGGCAGAGCGCCAGGGAGGTTTGCTGAATTTTTCTGATTTTTTTTTTTCATTGGTAAATAGCTGTGTCCTTTAGGAGCTTCAACCATTTAGACATTTCAGTTCAATTACTGGGTGATTATGTACTTTGGGCTCAGAGGTGACAGCAAGGAATACCAATCAGGCCTGTGGTGGTAGCGTGGGGTCTTTGCATATTCATCCTCGGAAGTTATATTCGTTTTACCACAGGCCCACAGGTATTTCACCCTCCTAGTAAGAGGGTGAAGCAGCAGGTGCGGTTGCAGGGCAGTGAGGCTGCCCAGGAGGGGCTGGTGGGGACAGTCCTGATAAGCCACAGGAATGTCAGAACTCTGATCACTGGAGAGAATTCGGGGTTCCCCCCGGGACTGTGTTCCCTGTGCTTCGTAACAGGCTGCATAGTATCCTCAGTCCGAGTTCCCAGTCAATGGGCAGGAGAGTCAGTTTCTTAATACTACTGAAGGTGGTGATCCCACTCAACGTGACCGAGTCCTACTGTGTGCCAGGGTCTGTGCTGAGTGTGCTACACACAGGGCACTTATTCCCCCCTTACACCTTGTTGCTCTGGGACCCACAGTTTCACCTCCAGTTTTCAGCACAGCCCAAGCACAGCAAGGAGAGGTGCTTGCTCATGGTCATATGGTTCTCGATGGACAGAACTTGGGCTTTGAGCCACCAAAGCTTTTGCCACAGGACCCCTGTGATTTATCACCCAATGACAGGCTCCAGGGAGCTAGAGCCCACACCTGGGAGTTGGGGCACAGAGCTCAGTCTGGGCTGGTGGACGGTGATGAGAACAACCTGGGCCTGTAGGCTGCACATCCTTTCAGCAGACACCAACTGTTGCAAATCGCAACACCTTATTTTTCTGGATCTGAACAAAAAGTCCTTTTGCTGTGAGTTTTACCAACTTCGGTTGTACATAGGTATGCCTGCTGATGCAGAAGCCCAGTCTGCACAGATAGAAAGAGACAGAATAATCCGCAAATCCAATGCCCACAGCTTGAAGATGCACTCATTTCTACCTTCTCCATCTGCTTAAGTAAATCTGTTGTCCTGTTTTGTGTCCCAGCAAATAGGCCCCTCACATGGCATGAGGTCCCCTGTCCCTTGAATCCTATTTAGCCCTGGGTGGGCAACAGACCTGTCTCTTCTGAAGCATGGGGACAAAGTGGCCCTGAAGGGCTGGGGGAGCCAGCCACGCATCCCAGTTGTAGGTGTGGGAGGAGGGCCAAGGGCAGGAGGCCAGAGAGGAGCTAGTGACGTCTTGGCCAGCATGTCTGTTGGGTTGGCCTGTCACTGTGCACAGGCAAACATAACCACATTTCTCATTATGTTGCAGCTTGAACCTTGGATTTAATAACTATTCAAATATTTTCCCTTCACATGTAGGATCTTAGAAGGATGTGGGCACGGGGAGATGTTGCTGTTGCTTCATTGATATTAGAAGAGAACCAGTGAAATGACGATGGGCAGTAGTTTATGTGAGAGAAACAAACTTGAAGACCGTGTACACAAACAGAAGCTTAAGATCTATGTCTCTCCATTTCTGTAACTGATAATCTTTAAAGAGCTGTTAACCTTAGTCTACAGCAAATCTAAACTATTTAGGAACTTTTAGAAACCTGTACATACCAATAACGGTTTCTCTTTTCCAAGGTATAATTTTCTTGTTACCTACTTTATTACAGGTTCTCTGGAGATGCTGATACTGTGAAAGCTAAGTAATGACCTTGTAAACTTTTAAGATACCAAAGAGTAGACTCTCCAGTGGAGAAAACTTGTGCTTTTTATGTGATTTTCTTAGGGTAACAGTAATGCATAGTCATTGCAGAAAATGGAAAACAAAGGCCTAAAGAAAGAAATAGAAATGACTGTTTTCATCTAGAGAAGGGTCACTTTAGTGCTGGCCTTTTTCCATTTTCTTATAAACAGGAAGTGGGCTGAACCTAGTTTGTGCCTCCTTTCTCTTACCTGGCAACAGATAATATAGCTCTCCCATTCATGAAGTGTTTAATGTTATTGGGATGTACTTTATTTACCAGTTTCTTGCCAGCTAATTTTTCTAAAACAACATGTATCTTTTCAGATTTTCACTCTTACAATGAGTTCAAAGAACATTCCACTTAATATTGTTGTGGATGTTACCAATTATTTCCTTAAAACAAATCCTTAGACCTGAAATTTCTATACCACAGTGTAAAACATGTGCCCAGGTTGCTCACAGTAGAGCTGGTGCTGGGTCACGTGGCCATTTGCTAGAGAGCCACCACGCCTACACAACTTTGCTTTGTGAATGTAGAGGTGTGATTTTTTTTTTTTTTAAATAGGCCATTTTCTTTAACTGGCCAATATAATAAAGATTATTAAATTTATGATAAATCAAAAGTCTATTATTTGTTTATGTGATTTAAAGAGAATATTGCTTAAGAACATGTATGATTTTCGGAGTCCTTGCTCCTGAGTTTGGATTCCATTTAATCTCAGGTGCCATCACGCAAGCTTCACATACAACCCAGCAACACAGAAGGAAAGGGTTTCCCTGGACCCTGGGGCCCCGAGGATTAACATGAGATGACTAGCTATCAATCCTTTTCTCCCACTTTAGTCCACAGTACTGTGTCTCATAAAATGCCCTCAATGGCTTCAGGTCAACAGTGGGCTTTTGTACTGTCTCCAAATCGCTTGACTTGCTCATAGGAAGAAAGCTCCAAATTCCATGTTTTATGTTAGTAATTTACAATTAATAGTGAGTAGTAAACGAAAATAATTTCAAAAAAGTAGAGCACTTGGCAAGATGAGAGTGACCACCAAGGATGCAGTCCATAAAATAAAACACTTGTGGCTGGAAGATGGGAGACATGGACCACTGCAGAGATCTCCGCCAGAAGTCGCTCCTGCAGGGAGGTGCTCCGGAACTCAAGGTCATGGGGCACTTGTACTGAGAGCCCAACGTCTGGGACCCAGGTTTCTCAAGGGCCAGTGTTGAGGACAGCAAGGAGGGTGGTACCTGCAACATGGTCAGGAGGCCCCCTGGGGTGCTGGGAGTGGTTCTCCACACAGAGCCAGAAGATTTCTCACCAATAGCCATTAAGAAGCTGACCATAACTGGTCAGTCATTTTCAGTTTGACCTGACTGGTCAAGAATGAGGCATTACAGGTATTTTACTTCAGACAGACAGTAGAAGCAGTGGGCTTGTATTTGATCACATTTTGTTAAAATATTTGAGATATGGCATACATAGAAACTAAAAAATAGAGAAAACACATTGCTTACAGATGAATTTAAAAGATGTCTTTAAGACTGAAACATTATAAAAAAGCTGAAATCACAAGGATATTTTTCTTTGAAAACTTGCTTGACTGACAGGTGCATTAATGGAGAGGCGCTGGGGACAGGTAGACGGGGACCATCGGTCTCTATGTGAATAAGGAGGAAGGCCCCATTCTGCTAACTGGTACCATCAGCCAGCCCCGGTACCATTGCTGCATTTTCCACAGGCTGTTCACAAGATTAAAATATTTCCTTCCCTTCAATTGATTTTCTTCTTTTAATACATTTTTTTTGCATTTTTAAGAGTGGTTTTTTTTTCAGTTTTCAGCACTTGACTGGAACTAAGAATTTCCCTTTCTCTTTGTAGAACAATAAAATATGGAATGTATAGTGTGTGCTGTATCACAAGAAAACTAAGAAGGTGAGAAATTTAAAATCCTTTATGAAGTGCAGTTTCAGATGATGTGAAATGAAATTGAAATATGATTGAGTCATATTTCTAAGTCATAACTTTCTGATAAATACCTTGTACTGTTATGCCCAATTTTAAATCAGTTAATTATTGATCAATTAATCATTGCATTTGCCAATTTCAGCCTTTACTAACATCATTAACATTATGGAAAGCAAATATTTAGTTATGCCTTGATTTGTTAACTTTAAGAGACAGTGGTGCCCTAATTTTGCATTTAATCTGTATACCATTATTTATAACTTAGTAAAATCGAATTTCTACTTTAAGAGCAATCCATTCTCCTCTTGGATTTCCCTGTCCTTATTCTTTTAGAGCCATGAAATTTAAAAAGTCATTAACTTTGACATGCAGAATCTTTGGATGACATTCAAATAGTGCTCTCCTTTAGTGGGACCATGGGCTTCCATGGCATTGAATGGCATGACAAATGACCACATCCCATACTTGGACTCTGGACACCTTGGTTGGGACACCTTCCCTTTCCACCATTCCTTTATCAGTAAGTGAAAACCAATGGCATTAAAATGTGAAATAATCTTTAGGCAGAAATTGGATGGAAAGGACTGTTCAAATTTCAGATTACTATGACGAATATCTTTCCTTTTTTTAACTAGGAAGGCATTTACAATGACAGTTCTTTGCAGAGGGATTGTTTTCATAAATGGAAGTGAGTTTTCTGCCTCGAGTTCCAGTGAACTAGTTAGAGCCTTGCAGCATGTAGCATCTTATTTGTTGTCATGGAAGCATTGCAATATCCTCTGAACAAACCCTTCCCACAAAACAATGGCTGGGGGTGCACAGGCAGCAAGTTCCTGTCACTCTGAGCTTCTCAGAGGAAACAATGGGTTTATGAAACAAAGAGTCACAAAGTTACTGTTTCCAGTTGACCTCTCAGTTTTCTTAAAAGTTGTTTCAATAAAAGCATCCTCTCCTTTTGTGAAGGCACTTGGATTTTGGAGTTTCTTGCTACCTGCTTCCAGCAGCACCTCTTGCAGACTGGAATCCTGGCGCAGGATGGAATCTGATGGTTCAGTGTTGGTTCAGGGCCACGTCCTGTGCCAACAGTTTCCACGCTAGGGGAACAAACTAATAGCATTGTTCTAACATGAATAGATGCACCAACCTTTTTTTTTTTTTTTTTTCTTTTTTAATTGCGTGAACCTGGCAGTGCCCTGCTCAGTGTGGTCCTGGCAGGTAGAACCCTGGCTGCACTTGTTTTCTCCACCATGTGGTATCCTCATGTCTCTTATCCAGGGAAAATTTGGCTTTTCTAAAGCCTCAAAAAGACAAAATAAACACTTTTATCCTGCAGCAATATTTGATAGACTTCTCAGAAAGCCCTACTACCTCAAGTCCTTCAGGTTAGTCAAGATTTCAGCATCCTGGAGGAAACCAGAGGAGGAGCTGTGGAGGGCAGGTGTGTGTTATCAGATAAGTGCCTATCTGTCATCTGTGTCCACAAAGTCTAGATACAGGGTAGGGGGATGGTTTTTTGTTAGTTTGTTTGTTTGGTCTTAGGAGAGCAATAGGAAAGCTAAGACTCAGGGTAGACCCCATACAGATAAGTAAGGCTGGAGAATTCTGACGTGTGATTGGGTTTACAATTTCCATTTCAATTCTAAAAAAGGTAACAGTCATTCTGCCAGGGTATTAGTAAGGAGAGAAGAACAAATAGATGCACACAAAGGAGAGAGAAAAACAGGGATACAGAAAGACAGAGGCAGAAAGACTGCAAAGATAGAATTGAGCCACTGGCCCAAAGGAGTAGCTGGTGAAATGCAACAAGTGTAGCCATAAAGGCTTCACCAAAGTTATGCATGATGGGCAAACAAGTCCAAGGTTATGCATGGCCGGTGGACAAGACCTAGGTTATGTGTCATGAGTGGACAAGACCAAATTATGCATGATAGGTAGATAGCACCGAGGTTATACAAGGCAAGTGGACAAGACCAAGGTTATGTGTCATGAGTGAACAAGACCAAGTTATGTATGGAGGGTGGACAAGACTAAGATTATGCATGGTGGGTGGACAAGACCTAGGTTTTGCATCATAGGTGGGCATGAGCAAGGTTATGTGTCATGGGTGGACATAATTAAGATTATGCATCATAAGTAGACATAAACTAAGCAGCTTAAAGTGGGAAAAGACTCAGAATCAAGGTGACTGGTGGATGGGAGAACCCACTACAGCAGCTGTCGATGCTTTGGAGATCTCACTTGTAAGGAAAGCATCACGAGAAGGAGAGGGAGTGTGGCCTTTCTAGGGTTAAAGATCCTTAAGCTTTAGAGAGAATGTATAAAGGAAAATTTCTTTCTGAAATAATTTATGGAAATGCCGGGCTCCCTTTGAAGGCTCCGTGTCACTGTGTGGCACTACGCAATGTTCTCTTTCTTCACCTGTCAGGCAAAGACCACCTCGAAGAGTCTCACTGCTGATTACTAGTTAATTGTCATTAATAAGTGACAACTGACATTATGGGGGCTTAATGCAGAGAGAACAGAAAAGAGCCGCAGATATTCTAATGAGCTGACTCCTACGTGCCCTCTATTGTTGTCGAAAATGAGGAGCTGTCGTCATTGTTCAGGAGATGGGCTTCAATTGCTCTGGAAAATATTCTCTTTTAATTTCTTTATGCATAGATAATTCCTGGTACTCTGTAGTTCTCTCCCGCCCCCCTCTCCTTTGAGCACACGCACGCACACGCACACACACGCACTCCTTCACTCTCTCCTGTGAACATACTGAAGACTCCAACTTAGCAAGAACTGAGACTTACTTCTATACAAGGAGCAAGTCCACTCCAAAAGCTGTTCTTGTAGAGCAAACAGAAGAAGCGTTGTTGACATCAGCGTTTCAATGGACTCAGGAGGAAACGCAGGTGGAGGGTCCAGGGCTGAGCAGTGAAGGGTGGGGGTTAGGAGAAGGGGTGGTGGGCTGTGAGAAGAAGCCCACCAGTGGTGACTGAGCTGAGGTGCCGGCCAAAAGCACATGAGCACCGGCCAGGCTGTGGAGGGGAACGTGACTGTGCTGGTCCTTTTAGACATACAACAACAGCAATTTCCTGCCGAGTTTTCCAGAAGAGAAGCCAGAGGCCCGGAAGCCACTCAGGCATCAGAGGCATTGGACTTGGGCTGTGTGTGTGGCCATTTGTCTCTGGTAAACTTCACTAAAATCCTTGACCACCCGGACTTGAGCACGGGCTCCACCCCTCTGTCTACCCACCTCTGCCCGCCTCTGCCCACCTCTGTAGCTGCTGTTCTACCTTCTACTCCCTGCAGTTCTACTTTTTAGACTTCATGTTCAATGAGATGATGAGGTGCGTGTCTCTCTGTGCCTGGCTTATTTCACTTAGCATGATGTCCTCCTGGATAGTCCATGTTGTCACCAATGACAGGACTTCCTGCTTTTTAAAGGCTAACTAGTGTCCCATTGTACAAATAAGGTTCTTTTAAAAGGTGATGGTTATGCTAACCAGCCTGACGGGCCAGCCTACAAGGCACAGATGTAAGGGAACATCATGTACCCACAAAGGGATATAATTATTATTTGTCAATCAAAATAAATGAAACTTGAAAAAGAAAAAGCAGTTGGCAAACCAGCGCCTGCGTGGCCGCGAGCTGCCTGGCCACTTCTGAGCCTGAGGAAGGGTACCGCGTTGGGGGGCGCGCTGCGCTTCCTGTCAGCTCTCATTCCAGACAGGACCATGCAGAATATTCCAGGAGAAAGCTCAGGCCGAAGCCAATAGGAACGAGACGTGTTGTTTTTCAAGTGCCAACACCTCCTAACAACAATTTTTCGTGCTATCAGATCATTTCACACCGTGCCATTCCACCTTCTCGAGAGTCTTATCACACAAATGCAGTTTCAAGCTGGATGTTTGATGGCTACACTGCAAAAGAGAAAACCCTGCCTGCTCCCCACACCCCGAGAAGCCCTTCCTGTATACATGAGTGGGCCTGCTCCCATGTTCCTTTCTGTTCAATGTGGGTTTAGAAGAACGGCCACGTTGAATTTCAGGGAACAGTGGGGTCTGCATCCTCCGCCTTCAGAGCCAGGCTCGACTTCCAGATGATCCTGACAGGACAGAAAGAGATGGCGAGCGGCGGCCGTCTGCCTTCAGATCCGTGGGCAGCAGACCACACTGCCGACCATGCTTTGCAGCCCTGGGCTGGTGTGCCAACGCCATGCGTGCTCGGGGGCGCTGCACACTTGTGCCATTGAGATTTTGGACCTGAGGCCTCCGCCTTACTTTGGGATTTGGTTTGCTCTGTTATTAGAAATACTGGAGATTGGTCCCAGCTTGGCATTATGTGTAACTGTGCCCAGCTGAACACGACAACATTCCCACCCGAGATGCGCCTGCATGGTGGAAAAGGACATGCTGCGCTTGCACCAGGTGCCACAGAGCCGTCCCTGGTGCAAGCGCAGCATCTTCTTCTTGCTCAGCACTGGGTGCCAAGCTCTTGTGGAGGGAGCTTGGGATCTAGAGGCCCAAGACTGGGCTGTTTTCTGCTCCTGCTTCCGTAGGCTTCAGAATTCTAGCAATGCTCTGGGCGTGGCGGCCATGCCTGTGATTCCAGAACCTCAGGAGCCTGAGGCTGGAGGATCACAAGCAGGCCAGCCTGGGCAATTTAGTAGACCTGTCTCAAAAGTTTTTTAAAAGGGACTACGGGTATTTGGCTCAGAGGTGTAGCGCCCCTGGGTTCAATCCCCCCAAAACCTGCAAAAAAAAAAAAAAAAAAAAGCAAAACTCTTAACACAGTGTGGGATGTGCTTCACCATCCATCCAGTATGTGGAAGGGGCCTAATAAACTATAGATAAGAATTTTATTGTTAATAGACTTGCTTAATTAATCATAACACATTATTAAACAGCTCTTCTCTCTCATTTCTTGTCCACAAAAATAAGAAAGACTTTTTCAAATGTCTTTTTAGAATTGGAAAACAGGCAAATGCACTGTAGATACCTGGGATCAACCACATACTTGAGTTGGAGGAATGAAACATTTTCGGCCTCATGGGGTGTACTTGTGTTGGAGTGTCCTCTACTCCTCTGCATTTCAGTTCAGTTGAAATCTGAGCACCTCAGCATCTAATATGAGATTAGTAAAACCTGTGTTAGAGAGACGGGGGTCTGCGAAGAAAACAACTCAGAAGATTTGGGTTGACTGTTTGGGGTAGAAACAAATAACCCCCAGGTTGGAGCCCAGGACCTCCTTGACCTTCACCTACTGCCCAGCACAGGTTTCCCGCAGAGGTGTGCAGAGGTGCCACTTGGCCAAGGAGCAGCATTCAGTGCCCTAGTGTTCTAGCCATGGCCCTCTACGGGTCCGACATGAACAGGGACTGCTGGGCCTTCACAGAGCCCGCAGAATCCCCCTTCGTCACCAGGAGCCCTTGGGGTTCCTGCTGGGCTCCTAGGGGTTGGGATCTGAAGCCGCATGAGGACAGGTCTTCCCCAGAGACCCGGGAGCGGGACTCCCTTTCCTCCGTTCACACCAGGCTCACTGAAACCCAATTACTAGAGGTAGTGGCCAAATCCAAACTCTTCTCCTTGGGTTGGAATGGGTTGGGGGACAAGTCCACCTTCTCCTTGAGTTTAGTAGGTGGCTGTGCCATCTCCCAGGAGGAAAGAATTATCACTTTTCCTGCCAGGGTGCAACTAGAGGGCCTTCAGTGGGGCCCGGGATGTGGGTGATCAAGGACCCAGGAGGTCACATGCTAGGACTAGTGTTTCAGCGCTGGACTTCAGCAATGTTCAGTGATGCTCCAGATGCAAAGCCTTTAGTTCGACGTCTGGTTCACTCCACCTTCACCGGCTGCATCTAGGTGTTTTCAGCTGTTTGGATCCTTGCTTGTCTCAGCCTCTTGCCATCCACGCTGACGTAGTTCACTGTTCTTTCTTGCAGTCTCTCCAGCCTGTCAACAAAGTCCACTGGTGAACAGACTTTCACCAAGTCATGCTTCTTTACTTAAGATGAGTCTAGATCGAGTTCATTGAGAAATCGGCTTCAGCATCACAAGTTCCTGAAGTGCACGACTTACTCCACAGGCTCAACTCTCATCCAGCGACAGGAGCTCGGATGAGTTGCCTCGATTGGGCATCTCCACCGCCAGCGGCACCAGCGCAACTTGGAGCCTCACGTGAACTGTTCCTTGCTCTCAGAGGAGGGAAGGGCCCCTTCCTTTCCACTGCTTCTAGGTTTCTCTTGCCGACCTCCGTGTTTTCTACTGCTGCACAACACACTGCTGCAGACTTAGTGGCTGCAAATACCTACTTGCTTTTCTGGGGTTTGGAAGGTCTTTTACTCACGGGCTCACCAGGCTGAAATCTGGCTGTGGGCCCTGGCGGAGATCTTGCCCGATGCTCAGGGTCCTCTTCTGAGCTCTGGCTGCTGGCAGAATCCAGTGGCTTGTGATATAGGCCTGAAGCTCCCAGCAGCAACTGACTGCCCACAGTCCCTGCCTATGGCCCCTCTGCTAGCACGCTAGCTGCTGGGAGGTCAGGGGAGCACATTTCTGTTGCTTCCAGTCCTTGTTATGAGCTCACCTGATTATCCTAGACATCCCATCATAGTCACAGGTCCTACCCCACCTCCGAGGGAAGGGATTTCACAGGTAGGTACTCAGAGGCAGGTGTTGGGAAGAACTCTGCCTTCCACACCTCAGGTACCCATAGGTCAAGTTCCTCTCCTATGTGAGATGAAGGCCAAGTGCTCTGCCCTGGGCACAGCCACCGGCCTATTGCTTTGCCTCATGCTGCCACCCTCTGGCCCCCTTCTGTGCCTTCTCCCTCCCCAGCAGCTGGCTCTCATGCCCCAGTTTCAGTGGCTTTCCCTGAGAAGCCACCTCATTTTTGCTCCCACCTGAGGCCTGACCCCCTTGGTCTGCGCCTCTGCAGTGCCCCACTCCCTCCAGCAGCAGCACTGCCCCGTCAGCCTCTTCAAGGACCATGGTTTCCTTCCCAGCTCTGCTGAGGGCCAGGCGCAGGCCCCCACTGCCTGCCCAGCACCTAGCAGCAGGCCGAGAGGTTACTGAAACTGTTCCACGTGGACACCTTCCCGCTGATGTCTCCAGGTGGGCAGCCCACGACTCAGGCCCTCGGGATGGCCCAGCCAGCGGCCAGGTGGCACCTCACAGGCTCCTTTCCCTGGCCCCCTCTTCTGGTCTCCTGTGAGGCCCTGGACAGCTCTCCTGGTGTATAGGAGCCTGAGGGTCCTGGCAGCCGGCCACGCTTCTCCAGCCCTGGGCTCCGGGAGTGCTGATCGCAGGCTCTCAGCACAGGGCTGGGGGTCTCATCAGTCCTGAGGGACAATTCAGGGTGACAAGGAAGAGCTTGGCTTTGTAATCAGATCAACCCGTGTGAAAGCCTGTTTTCTGGAACGATTAGTCATGTGACCAGGCAAGTTCTGGGATCTCTTTGAGACTCAGTTTCCCCACTTCAAACCTGAGGTTGGCAACAGCCTCTTCTTCCTCAGAGAACCGGTGTGAGGATTGAGTGAGATAGAAGACCCCGAGGGCCCAGCACAGCCTGCGGCCAGGACTGACTGCTCCTCCACAGTCTGTCTGGCGCTCCACGCTGCGTCACCAATAGCCTGTTGCTAGCTGAAGGCTCCTCACCTCCTGTGAAGGGTCAGGATCAGGCCAGGAGGGACGCGAGCTCTGCACGGGCTGCACACAGGCCAGACACCAGAATGGAGAGAAGCGCTCGACTCCCAGCCTCGGGTCTAGAGGGTGGCCAGAGGACGGCCTTCTTCATGGGAAAGGATCCTGTTGACTTCTGGGACTTGGGGACAAGGGAGAGCTTCAGAGAGGCAGCGAGGCAGCTCCTGTCTGGCCAGGAATACTGTGAACTTCTTCCAGTAGACGGCTTGAGATGGGCTGTGTCTCCCGTGCTGCGTGCTGGGGAACGTGATATAACTGCACTTTGGCTACATAGAGGCACGACTGTTCAATCTGGTGCCAGTTAGCAACCACAAACTGGTGAACACCTGGTGAAGTTGTGGCACCTGTGCCTGTCGTTGGTGGTGCGATGATGGGCAAGGTGCTAATTAGAGCCTCAGGTGCCAACACAGCTCTCCCGAGCCAGGGTGCGCAGAGACCCACACTGTCTCAGAGTCTCTGAAATGTCACATGGAGAGGCTGAGATGACCTAGGGACTGGCTGCTGTCCTCTCCACCCTAAGCAGCTCAGCCTAATGCTGAGGAGTTAGTTGTTCAGCGTTGTCACTTGTACCTTGGAGAACGGGGGTAGTAGGCTTCCCTTTGGGAGGGCACTGATTTTCCTCAAGGTGTTTTGGAAGTGTTTGTTGGGGAGAGATGGAGGTGGGGAGCCGCAGGCCGCGAGCGCCCTGTGTGGGGAGGGCCGCGGGAGCCTCTCTTCCCAGACGTTCCTCCTGTCTCTGCACTCCAGGGCTTGTGTTTTGATTAGCTTGTCCCTTAGGCTATCATTAGCGTCTTTGAGGGGAAAGTATTCAGTCCATAAATATGAAAATAAGCCCGTAATTGACCCTTGGACTGAATTTGTTTCCATTAGGTTTTGCTACTGGAAAGGCCCCTCTTTGGAAAGCACTGGGTGTGAAATCAGCAGAGGTGCCCGCTGAGATGCCCGTGGAGGCCTGCACTTAGGAGGGCAGAGAGGGCCAAGGAGAGAGGGCGGTGGGCTTCTCTCCTAGCTGTGAGCCCAGTGAGGCACCACAAGGGAGTGCCGTAGTGTGTGTGCCCTGGTGCCAATTCACCTGCTGGCCGTGGAAGGGCTGCTCCCACGTCCCACCAGCACGTGCCACTGGTGTAGGAGGGTCCCACCCAGACACACCTGGGGATGTGATAGAGACGAAGGATGTGACAGAGGCCACCACCATGGTCTGCAGGCCGCCCGGGAACTGTGCTGGCTAGGACAAGTCTGCTCCACAGGACCCGCCCTCCTGCAGCCCTGTGGTGCTGCGCCTGACCTCAGTGTGATGTCCTCGTTGCGGGCTTCTTCCTGGCAGTACAGCTGCAGAGCCCTGCTACAGAACCAACGCCCCCTGCACCCTGCCTGTGACGTTGCTCTTTCAGGAGTACCCACCACGGCTGGCAGAACACACGGCCTTGTGACTCGGTGAGCATCATCAACACAGTGAGCTGGAAGGGGTACAGAAAGGTGAGGCCGCCAGTTCATGCCCTTCCAAGAGCAGATGGACCCTGGGCTCAGTGGAGAGGCCGCTGGGAGACAAGCGAACCCCTGGGAATCTGGACTCCACATGGCTTCACCGAGCCCAGCGGGATGCATTTCCTCGGCATGACCCACTGTCTGGCACTCCCCAAGTGGCTTGGGTTTCTCCACTTCTGCTCTGCAGCTCTGAGGTGCTGAGCTCTCTTCTGCCCACAACCGTGGTGTAAGGTTTTCTCCACTTTCGGTCAGCCGGGGATAAAAAGTGCAGGAAGAAACTTCCTGGGGTCAAGAAGAGTACCTCCACTCTCTCCTCCAAACCCCATGCTCCCTTCCTTATTCTTTCTCTCAAATCTCCAGAATGTCTTTACATACAAACATCTTGTTCTGCTTCACAAACATTGCTCCGAGGTACTCACGAATCTGAAGTCACCACTGAGTGACTCTAACCCATGCTGCTGCTGTAAGATCCTACCAGGGCAGTTGCTGACCCTGAGTCTCACAGACCAGCGCTGATGCGACTGGCAACAAGAGACCAGAGCGTGCCTTCATAAGGCCTTGGGGAAACGCTGGGCTGAGTAGAGCTCTCTGTGGTAGGCTTCAATACGCACCCTGGCCCCCAGAGGGACACGGCCTAGAGTATTTCACAAAATTTTTGTTTATTTACTTTGTGATAAAATATACATAATATTATTGACACATATCATTTAGGCCATTAAAGTATGCAGTTCAGTGACAGTAAGCACTTTTTTCATGTCGCACAACGTACTGCCTTTCATCTCCAAAACCTTTCAGCTTCCCAAAGGGAAACTCTGCCTTCTACACCAGTTCCCCAATCCTCCTACCCCAAGCCCCGGCACCACCCTCTGCTTCCGTCTCTGGATTTGCCACTCGGTCCCTGACGCACTTCACATACACAGGATGGTGCAGCCTTTGTTCCTCGTGACTGGCTTATTTCACTCAGCAGCGTCCCCAAGGTCTATCCAGGCTGAGGTGTGTGTCACGATGTCCCTCTTTCTTAAGACAGAATGCTGTTCCACTGTGTGTACACTAGTTCTTGTTTACGTTCATCATCAGTGAACGTTTGAGTCGTTGCTACCTCTGGATGGTGGGAATATGCTGCTATGGATAAGGTGTAAATATCTGCGTCTTGGGTTCCAATTCTTGTGGAGATTGATCATATGACAGTTCCATGTTTAACTTACTGAGGAAGTGACAAACTATTTTCCACAGTGGCCATGTCATTTACACTGATCAGCAGTGCACAAGGATTCTTTTTTTTTTTTTTAAATATACCTTTATTTTATTTATTTTTATGTGGTGCTGAAGATGGAACCCAGGGCCCTGCACATGCTAGGCAAGCGCTCTGCCACTGAGCCCCAGCCTCAGCCCAGCAGTGCACAAGGATTCGGATTTCTCAATGCCTTCCTGAACCCATGTGATTTTCACTGTTTTTATAATAGCTGTACTGGTAGGGGTACGTCATATTCTGTGTGGCATTTCCCTGATGACTGGTAATGCTGAACTTCTTCTCCTGTGTTTATCAGCCGCCATGTGTCCTCTCTGAAGCACGGTCTACTCTTATCCGTTGCCCATTTTTTTAATCGGGTTGTAATTCCCTCCCTGTTTTGTTTTAGAGTATTATAGTTTCAGCTCCATGGTTTAAGACTGGATCCACTTTGAGTTAATTTATACATATGGCACAAGCTAAGTTCACCTTATTCTTTTGCATACGGATCTGTAAATGGTCCCAGTGCTATTTACTGAAGAGACTGTTCTTTCTTCACTAACAATCTTAAAACCACATCCCCAAATCACTTGACAATGTATGTGAGGTGTCTGGCTTTCTTCAATTCCATTCATCAATGTCTCGGTCCCTGTAACTACACTGTTATGGTTTTGATAGGAAGTGTCCTTCAGAGGCTCTGTGTTGAGGACTCGGCCCCCAGTGCGGGAGTGTTCAGAGAGGAGGCTTTGGGAAGTGACTGGATCTTAAGGTCTCTGACGTCATCCGTGGATTACTCCATTGATAGCTGAACAGACTCCTGGGAGGTGGGATCTGCGGGGAAGGAGTGGCTCCTTGGGTGTGTGCCCCTTGGAACTATATCATGCCTTGGCCCTTCTTCTCTCTCTGCCTCCTGGCTGCTATGAGGAGAGTGACTTTCTTCCACATGTCCGTCCACAATGATGTTTGCCCTGCCTTTGCCCAAAGCCATGGAGTCGGCTGACCGTGGGCGGAAACCCCTGAAATAAATCATTCCTCCTTTAAGTCATTTTTTTCAGGTATTTGTCACAACAGTGAAAAACTGACTAACATATGGTCTTGATGGCTATGGCTTGCAGTGGCATTTGAAATCACAAACTAAGGGTCCTCCAAATTCCTTCTCACCCCCTCAGGATTGTTTGGATTATTGCCCAATTTCTTTTCCTCCCTCCTTCCCTCCCTCCCTTCCTTCCTTCCCCTGTACCCATTGGCATCTCTGAGATAATTTATAGAACCATATTTGGGCAACTTGACTTGAAAAGTTTTTTTTTTTTTTTTAATTTAGGTGTAATTTGTCTTTCTAAAGTTCTTAAGAAAACTGTTCACCCATTTTCATTCAAGTTCAACAAAAGATAATAATGTGCTAGACTCTAAAATAATGTAGATGAGTTGAATTTTATTCTTATCCTTGAAAACTCATTGCTGTGAGCAGGTTGAGCTTCCTTACCCTCCGTGGGGTCTAAGGACTTGACCTCTGTGTTTCGCATTCCTTCCCCATTGAGGAGGCTAGATGGAACTTTGTATAGGACGTTGTGACAATGAAATGAAATCTGTGAATGCTTTAAATATTTTGAAGGAAAGGTGTCATCGACATTCAAGGAAAAGTCCTGGTACAACTCCTGAATTGGTGCACACGTCCAGTTCCCAGGTCATTCCATGCAATGTCGTAGATGGTGCATTCCCTTTCCTTGGAATCCCAGGATTACCTGGATTACTGTTCCCAATAGCCAAGAAATGGAAGCAACCTAAGTACCCATTAGCTGATGAACAGAAAGAGAAAATGTGGTACATGCAGGAAATCAATCCTACTCAACCATTAAAAAGGAACGAGACTTCTCATTGGTGGCACCATGATGGAACTGGAAAAAGAAAGAAAATGCTGGTCGGAGCTGAACTATATGGTAAGCTAGGATTGCCTGGCTCTGCTCTGCTCTTCTTTCCTCTCCTCTTCTCTCTCTCTCTTTCATGTGTGTGTGGCCCTAGGGATCCAGCCCAGTGCCTCATGCATGCAGCCAAATTCTCTACCACTGAGCTACATCCCCAGCCTGTATTTCCTTTCTTGTTTCCCTAGTGTGTTTATTTTCCTTCCTCCCTCCCTTCCTCCCTTCCTTTCTTCCTCTCTCTCTCTCTCTCTCTCTCTCTCTCTCTCTCTCTCTCTGTCTCTGTGTGTGTGTGTATGTGTATTTGCTTAAATTTTATATTCCTGCTAGGGATTCCATGTGGAAGGACTTGGCACAGTTGGCTACTTTCAGTTTCTTCATTTTTTTCTTCACTCGGCTTCCAAAACAACGCCTTTGCTGGTTCCTCCTTTCTACCTGGGCTTTTGCCTTGGATTACCCAAGACTCAGCCCTGGGTCCTCTACCTCTCATCATTACATTGTGGTATCAGGTTGGTGGAGACCAGTCTGCTGTTCTCTTGTCCGTCAATTTTCCATGCTGCTGATTATCACTAGAATCAATACTCTCGAAGCACTCAGGCACAGTCTCACTTACCCTCCTGATACACCTGCTGCCTTTCCATGTGATCTTATGGTGCTATGCAAACCTGTTACTGTGAGCCTACTGCAACTTTCTTCTGCTATAGGTTCTTCTAAGACTTAGAAATGAAGGTACCATCAACTGGTGTCAGAAAACCTCACAGTCTCCCGGGGAGGAGGCAACGGTGACGTCCTCCTCTCTAAACTACAGATGTATCCTACTGTAATTACGTCATGTCATAATTATGTAACTAAGGTTGTATCCTGACCTTAACATTCAGAAGTTTACGACTTCTCCTTTAATAGAATAGATCTAAAATAGTATCGTTGGGGGAAAAAAAAACTACTTGGGAAATAGAAGTATATTTGCATACAATAATTTTCTTTCATCGCCAGAGATAGGGGATTAGAGATATTCAGCTTTGTAAGTGTGCATGTCCACGTGTGTGTGCAACACACACAATTTATTTTCAAAAAAGGGCTCTGAGTGAGAAGTCAACACACAATTTCTATTAACAATAATGAGAATTGGGTAAGTGAGTCTCCACAGCCTGGAAGTTTACCCCTAAGGGTCCACATAAATTTGAGCTGTTGACCGTGTGAAGTGTTCTTTTATGGGGAGTGAGTGCACTGAGAAGCAGATGCGTATTTTCCTGAACTGGCTCTCACCAGTGTTATGTCTGTGTAATTCTTCAGACTTTCTTCCTGGAGTCCAAGTACCGTGCACACCTTGCTGATAGGGCGGCGGCTCTGTCTCCCTGAAAAAGCCGTGGAATGGCTTCACCTTTTGTTATAAAATATGAGCTTAGCACCTCAATCCCTCCCTTTAGGGGTTTTAAATAGAAAGTTTCAAGCTAATATAGAGCAGTGAATTCAGTTCCCCTGTTTCTGTCCTTTGTGCAGTAGGTGCAGAATATTTGAAAATGAAGGCCCTCGCGACAAATAAACAGGACCTTTCCCACCCACATAGAACCCCGACACACCACACACACCACACACACACAGATTCGTGCATGCCAGTGGCTGGGTAGAGTGCTGGTCTTGTGGAATTCTTCCCTTTCTTTGGTTTATGTGAACGAGGAGGCTTGTACCCTTTAGAGTGAACTTATTTTTAAATTCCTCAAAATTGAGAGAGTCAGCAAGGAGGACACAGCCCTCCTGTGTATCTGAGCCCCAAGCAGGACCCAAATGCTTGTTGCTCTGGTCTGAATGGGTAGAGCCTGTGTTGGAAACTTGACCTGCAGGCCACAGTGTCAGGTGGTGGGGACAACACAGCATTCTCTCCCTCAGGAACAGGCAGGTTCAAAGCGCCATCTTGAAGGCAGCCCCCACCCATCAAGCCAGCCACCACCTTCCCAACCCCCAAACAGAGAAATGAGCTCCTTCCAGCTGTCACCGGCACCGGCTGTGGTGCAGCTCCCTGTGATTTGACCCCAAACAGAATTCAGTCAAGCTCAGCACTTCACGTTGGCTTTGAAGACTTTGCTCTCAACATTCAACCCGTAATTATTAATCAG
Organism: Callospermophilus lateralis; assembly: GCF_048772815.1. Classification (NCBI taxonomy): domain Eukaryota; kingdom Metazoa; phylum Chordata; class Mammalia; order Rodentia; family Sciuridae; genus Callospermophilus; species Callospermophilus lateralis. Next base: position 3,203,892 of record NC_135321.1, on the reverse strand, counting down.
CAGCGGCTACCTCTAATTGCATCTTGGCGTACTTCCTGGGTGTATACACACCTGCTGTCATTCTCTCCTAACCTTGAGGGAGGGGCCGTGATTATCCGCGACCCGTGACTGTTGGTGCACCTGAGATCCGGCTCACGGTGGCCCTCTGTGTTTCTGTGAACGATGCAGAGTCACCACTGTTCTGGCCCTTGCTTGGCCACTCTCACCATGTTCCAGGAGCACAGGCCTCGGTGGCCTGACAGTGGAGCCAAAGCCTCTTGACCTACAGCCCCTAGGTGACGCGAGTGTCCCCACAAAGAGCGTCATCCACCCTGTGCCCCTCAAAGCTGTGACTGTCCAACCTGCCCCTGGGCTGGGGTCTCCACCTTGAAGGGTGATCCATCTGCCCTCCTCCCCCAGTTCTGTGAGGAGACAGACTGGGGTTTTGCTCAGTGTCGGAAGACTTCAGGGCCTCCTACCAACTTGGCTGATTCCGGTTTAAGGTCTTTTTTTGTTAATGTAGTCTGACTTTCAAATTCTACTTAATGAAAAGGAGGAAAGGAAGCAAAGTCGTTCCCTTGGTTTACCTTCTGCAGATGGACATGGACACTTCTGATGTCCGTGTGGTCAGATGTGATGCTGTTGCCTTACTCACCATAGACAGGAGGTTGAACTGTCGTCCATATATCCCAGACCCTCCAGGGAAGGCACCGGCCGAGGCTTGGACACCAGGGTCTCTAGCAGGGGTCTTGAAAAGGGCACTTCTTCCAACCCTGCTAGTGGCCTAAAGTTGGAAGGTCTGTTTTCTTTGAGTTCTTGAAATAAAACAAGTAAAACTGAGTCAATACGGAACAACACATAGATAACCCAGTTTCAGGGGTTATCTCTGCTTCAGTAAGGAAGAGGGCCTCCCGCCTCCTTCACTGTCTGTCTTGAAGGTTCTGGGTCAGGTGGAGGGGTGCTGGGCCTGTCCAGGGAGTTCATGAGCGCTTTCAGGTGAGTCACTGACTCATCTTGTTGGTTTTCAGATCCCTGCATGGAACTGAGGTGTGCACGATGTGAGGACGGGTCCAAGTGCCCCGATGCCATCATGGCCCACACCCAGAGTCTCCAGGGTCCCTCCACCTTGGCTTCCTGTGATAAGAACACCTAACATGAGATCAATCCTGTTAACATGTTGACGTGCACAATATTTCATCAGCCTGTAATATGCCCTCAACAGACTCAAGTTTTTAAGGTAAGCTTTTGGAATGTTCGTAAATATTAGCAGGGAGAGAGGATTCAGTGGGCTTATGAGGGAGAGTGAATCTTCTAACTGTGTCTCTCAGTTGTCAGTTCCTCTGAGGAGGCAGCTAACACAGGCTCATGGTGGCATCCTTGTTGGCATCCTAGTTCCCTGGCAGGGCGCGAAGTCATTCTGGGTGCCGTCCTGCAGCTGCCTGAGGCCTAGGTGGCTCGTGCCCTGGGGCTGTTTCTCATGACTAAAGCAAACAACAGGTCACTCACGGCTACCAGAGTCTTCCTTGAGCCAGGTGCTGTGTGCCACCATTTAGCGCATTGAATTCCCGAAGTGGCCCTGGGAGCAAAGGTCCCGGACAGGCCTAGAGGATCAAGTGCCTCCCTGTGCCAGGATGTGGCTGATGTTTTGTCCAGGTCCCACTCTTGCCCAGCAAGCACAGGGCTGCTGGGCTCTGGGTACCCTCTCACCAGTCCATGGCAATGTACAGAGCATAAGGTGGTTCTCATCAGCTGCCTTGAATTCAAACAAAATGCCCATATCTCCTGTTGGCACCTGACCTTCCATGGGTGTGGAGCCTTGCCCGCTTGGAGTGCAGATAACAGGACAAGGTGGGTCACACTCCTGCTTGAACTCAACCAACAAAGCAAAATGGCACCAGCTGTGCAGACCAGTTGCAGACGAAAGTTTGGACTGTTGCATTACAAATGCATCCACCCTTTCTTGCACCAACTCTCTACTTTCCCTCCACCTCCTTCTACCTCCCCTCCACCTCCCCCACCTCCCCCATCTCCCCATCTCCTCTCCTTTTCTGGGGTGCTGGGGGAATTTAGGCTTTCCCAGGAGACCTGCAAAGGGCTCTGTCCCAGGTGCAAAAGAGGAGAGATGAGGACTTGGGAGGAGCTGGCTTGCATTCTATAGAAAGTCATTTATGTGTGTGTGAGCACATGTGCATACGTGTGTGTATATGTGTATGCGTATATGCACATGCGAATCACGGATAGCCACCAAGATTGACCCAGCAGCATGACATGAGCTTGGAGGGAATTCCTAGTTTACAAGATATTGAGAACTTGGCAAGATTCTGTACTTCACAGCATCGTGCAGGTCTCTAGTGGCACAGGACCCATAGCCCCGACTCCTTTCCTGCTTCTTCCTTCTCCAGTCTCAGGTCTCTCCCACCAACACACAAACCCAGCTGACTCCTGGGGGGTCATGTGGCTTTTGGGTCTCTTCTTGGTAGCTGTTAACATTCTCTCCAGAACAATGATGGGTTTTAATTAGTCTATCCAACAATCGATTTCAGAGAAGATTTCTAACAAAGCAATTTCTCACAGAGCCCTGGATCTGTGGTCACTTTCTCTTCCTTAGGCAATTCTGAGAACGGCAGGGGAGATTTTTTTTAGTCAATGTTGAGATCTGTAAGGGACGTCTTATTGGGTTTTGCATGACTCTGGTACCTACAGGGTTTATTTATCACAGGGACAAAGTAAATATGATGCATGATTGCTAGATGCTGCTTGATTTATGTTACTCAAATACACAGTTATCATTATATGTATTTTCTACCAGTACATGATTCAGCTTTTTTTTGTCTCCAAAGATCCTACTAACAAGGTGGATATGACCTCCACTTTACAGATGAAGAAGAAGTAGTTTTGGAGCAGTTAAGAAGCTCCTTGGTGTCACTGGGCCTCCCCAGCTCTGCCTCCTGCCAGCCCCTACCATCATGTGAAAAACTCCCTTTCAGAAGTGAAAGAGAGGACGTTACATCATCAGCATGTGTGCTCGATGCTCCGCTCATCCTGCTGCAAGAGAAGCTAACTGGATTTGGAGCCCACAGATCCCCAGCTGCTCCCTGGCTGCCATGAGAGGCCACCCCGCACAAACCCAGCGGCCTGCTCAGGGACCATGCTGCAAACAGCATTGCCCAGTGCCAGCAAGACAGTGATCTCACAGCCTCCTCCTCCTACTGTTTGAGACAGCTTTGTGGCCCTAAGACTGTTCACTGCTGCTCCAGGCACAGGAGAGGGGTGGAATTCCTGCTGCCTTGAGCTTGGCTGCTGCGACCTGTTTCACCCAGTGGATTGAGAGGGGACTCACTGAGTTCCTTCCAGGCGAGACCTTAAGAGCCAGTGCAAGTTTCCAGTGTCTGCAATAACACAGCCCCACATGCTGGGGCTTTAAACAACAGACAGTGATTGCCTCACAGTTGTGGAGCCTCCAAGATCAGGGCGGAGAACCTTGCTAGCCTCTTCTGGTGGCTCAGCAATCCGGGCGCCCCTTTGGTCTGTGGGCACGTGGCAGAGATGTGCCTCTGTCAGCACAGTGTTCTCCCTGTGTGTCTGGGTCTCTGTGCCTTCTCCTCTGCTCGTGAGCACTCAGTTGTTTAGATGGACATGGAAACAATTGTTCCCAATTTTATGCAGTGAATAGGCACTTCTTTTAAGATCTGAAAAACACTATGACCATCAAAAGCTGTCCTGTTTGCCAATTGTCCCGCAAAGTTCATCTGAATCTGTCCTCACATCTAAGATCTTTGCTTATCGTGAAATAGTACTGAGGTATATTGGAATCTCCTTTTCCTTCCCACTTTTTAAAAAGACAGGCTTGACGTGCTTGTGTGTTGCAGGGTATTAGACTAAGAACTCGGGGGAACATTTATGATATCTTGGTGGTCACACTGGTCCAGCAGCAAGAGAGGGAGAAAGAAGACACTTCTGTTGGTGACAAGCAGCTTCCGTGCCACTGTAGCCAGCTTCCCCAATGCCGATCACCACCCAAACCCACGGAAACATCTGCAGACGGCTTCCAGAGCTGTTCACCCTGTGAATGGGAAGTTATTGCTCTCTGAAAATATGCAAAATGCATTAGAAGGTAATTGCAAGACATTCAGGATCTGAGAAACTTACTTTGATGACTTTTAATGGCAAAATATACTATCTTCCACTGGGCCCGAGTTTATTTTGTTAGTCATGCTAATTGTTCAAACAGCCCTAAATGGCTTAAAAAACCTGGCAAACACTTGTCTAATACCTCTAAGCAGATGGACAAATTCCTAATTAAATCTAAATTTATTCTTTATCTCTAACTTCCTTCAGAAGAAGAGGAGGGTCCTGGTGCCCTGACTTTGCCGTGAACCCTCAGCCTCCTCCTCCCCACCTGGTAAAGGATTGGCTTGAGCAATTCTTTGAAATTCCCAATCAGATGGAAACAGGATCTAGAATTTTTTGCTTCGTTTTAAAAATTCACAGAATTTAGCATTTTTACTAGTTTCTTCTTTCAGGATTAAAGAAATCATAGTTAGCTGCAGTGACCTGGTTGGTCTCGTTGGGTTTCAGGCTCTGCTGTTTCTCCAATCCTCCTCCTCCTCCTCCCTCTGGGTTCCTTTCACTTCTTGCTTAAGCACATTCTTCAGTCGTATCTTCCTCCCCAGGGGAGGTCTGTGGTTAATAAGTTCTAGCTTTCCTAGGTCTGCCATGCCTTTACTTCACTGTTACTACTGAGCGATCGTTGGTCTAGGTGCAACGTGGCAGGCTGACGACACGTTACCCCAACACGGGGTGACACTGCTTCGCCCTGCTCTGACATCGTTGGAATCTGACCCGAGAGCTGCTCTCTTTCTCACTGCTGCTCCTTTGCACCTGGTCTAGCTTCTCTGTAACCATGAAGACCTTCTCTTTTCTCCTGATGCTATTTATTTCATTACTGTGTGTCGAGGTGTGGGTTCATTACTTACTGTCACAGCATCCAGGCTTTCTAGCTGAGAACCCGCTGTCCACCTTAAACTCTTAAAAATTCCCAGCTCTTAGTCCTTGAGAACAATGGCTTTTCTACCATTTTCCACTCCTGTAGGGTATGACCTCCATACCCTGTAGGAGTGGAAAGTATAGTGAAAGAACTTTATGGACAATTCTACACCATGAATTTGGCAACACACCAGTTCCTTGAAAAATACCAACTCCAATAACACATCTGATATGAGTGGATAGAGTAAATAGTTCTGTAACTATTAGGGGAATTTAATTCATAGTTTAAACTTTCCCATAGATAAAGTCGCCAGGTCATGATGGAGTGTCTGAGCTTCCTGTTCTATATTTTGTGTTACTTTCATTTTCTGTATTTATTATTGCTTTCTTTATTTCTGCCACATTCTTGTTGAATTCCTCACTAGTATGTTCCCATTCACTAAAACCCTCTTCATCTGTATCAGTTCAGAGTATTCTACTGAGTTTCTATTTTTGTGACAGTGTTTCATTCCCTACCTTTCTCATTTTTTCTGTATACCTGTCTTCAGGATTCGTACTTGCCTGTTTTTACTTCACATTTGCTGTTCACCATGGAAGATTGAGAGCCTTAACAGGTGACATCCTTTATCCTTCCCTGAAGGATGGTCTTCTACATAACTGTGGCTCCCCTCTCTCTCCAGGTCCACTATTCCTTCTGTCTGGGTGGACCTGGGACTTGCTTTGGCCAAAGGAATGCAGAGGAAGTGGCAGTAATACGGTTCTTCGGGCTAAGGGGCCCAAAGTGGACAGGTGAACCTGCCCAGCTAGGACTAGCACGGCCACACAATTAACCCAGGTGCATGAGCAATAAATTCTTACTTTTTATGCCACTAAGGTGTTCCATATTTTTGTTGTTATGTGGGCTTACTGTGACAAAGGGCAGCTTTTTATTACTCCTTTTGCAAGAAGGCAGAAAATATATGTAAGAACAGAAATTAAAATTGAAACAGAGAAACAATAGAGAAAAATCAATGCAATAAAAACTTTTTAAAAAACAGATCAATTGAATTAATAAGGAAAAAAAGGCTGATGAGAGAAATAGAAACCAAATTTCTGATATCAGGAATAACAACTGTGACCCACATACCCTATAGGAGTGGAAAGTGTAATAAAAATACTCTATGGACAATTCTACACCATAAATTTGGCAATACACCAATTCCTTGAAAAATACCAACTCCAATAACACATCTGATATGAGTGGATAGAGTAAAGAGTTCTGTAACTATTAGGGGAATTTAATTCATAGTTTAAACTTTCCCATAAATAAAGTCGCCAGGTCATGATGGTTTCATTGAAATTTCTACTACATGTTTAAAAAATCAGTACCACCTTTACCAATCTATTTTAGAAAATAGAAGAGGAGGTGGATACCTCCTAAAATTTTATGATGACAATGTTATGCTGATACTAAAGTTATTTAGGACAAAAAGAAAAGAATAGACTAATACAAAAGAAAACTGCAGTCCAGTGCCCTTCATGACTATAGATGCAAGAAATCTGAACAATATGTTAGCAAATATAATCCAACAATGGATGAAAGCCAGTGCCCTAAACCCAAAGGTCAAATGTCTTCTCTGATGTGTAGAGCTATCACACACAAGGCGGGACAGGAAGAAAAAAAGTCCAGGAGATTAGACAACGGGGAATGAAGGGAAGGGAGGAGGCACAGGAATAGGAAAGACAGTGGAGTGAATCTCACATGACTTTCCTAAGTACATATATGAATACACCACGAGAATCTCCACATCATGTACAACCACTGTGATCCTAATGAGAATAATATGTACCCATGTTTGCCTAAATATATCAAAGTATACTCTACTGTCATGTATGACAAACACCACCAAAAAATGGGTGAATAATTATGCACCATGCTCAAGTAAGGCTTATTTCAGGTATGTGAAGCTGGCTCAATATTCAATAGTCAAATCAATGTGAAATTCTATTTTAACAGACTATAAAAGAAAGAAATCATATACTTATATTAATCAATGCAGAAACAGTGATTGACAAAATTCAACACCTATTGATTTAAAAAAAAAACTCAGAAAAATAGGACTAGATGGACATTTCTTCAATGTGATAGATGGCATCTATGAAAAATCACAGCTAGTGTTATGTTTAATAGTGAAAGACTGAATGTTTTCTCCTTAAGATTAAGAACACTTTTTTTCATCACTCTTATTTAACATTGTGCTGGAAATTTGAGCCAGCATAATAAGGCAAGGGAAAAAACCCACAAAAACAAAAGGTTTATAAATTAGAAAGGGAACAATGCAATTCTTTGTATTTGCAGATAACAAAATCCCAATGAAACTATTGAAAAACTCCTCAAAAAATCGAGTTAAGCAAGGTTGCAAGATCTAAGATAAGCATACAAAAATCAACTGTATATCTATCTACTGGCAATGAACACTTTGAAGTTGATGTTAAAAATAAAACAAATATAATTTCCAACCACCTTGCATCATGAAATACTTAAAAGTAAATCTTATAAAACACAGGTAGGATGTTCATGCAAAATGCTTATGAAAGAATTAAAGAATATCTAAATAAATTAGACAAGTGAATTCATGCATTGGAAGATTTAGCATCATAAAGATGTCTTTTACCCAAATAGCTATAAGGGTTTAACGCAATTCCTTACAAAGTGCTAGAAATGTTTTTGTAGCTACATACTACATTATTATAACATTAATATTGAAATGCAAAGGAAGTAGAATAGCTAATTTTTAAAAAAGAAGAATAAAATGGGAGAAATCGGTCCACCCAAATTCAAGACTTATTCAAGACTGCATGGCATCAACAGAGTGTTAGATAATGTAGCTCGAAGGATCACAATAGATAATCCAGAAATAGATCCCACACAAATAAAAACAAGTAATTTTTGAAAAAGATGTAAAGGTGATTTAATAGAGGAAAGAAAAATGTTCAACAAATGAAGAGAATTTTGACATTAATATGTCAAAAAATGAACCTAACCTAAATTTTACATTTTAAGCAACAAGTAATGCAAAATGTTCCAAGGGTTTACATATCAAACATAAAGCTCTAAAATTGAAGGAAAAAAGAGGTGAAAATTTTTGCAAACTAGTGTCACCTAGAGATACTGGACCAGAGTCACAACCCATAAGAGGAAAAGTGGATGGACTTGATATCATAAGACAAAAAACTTCTGCTCTACAGTAAAGTGTGTCGAGAGCATGGAAAGATAATTGATAGAATTTGAGAATAGATTTGCAAATCATGTATATGGAAAGGACCAGTAGCTAGAATGTATGTAGATCAGCTAAAAGAACTTTAAAAACTCTAAACAATACAACTGGAAAATGAGCAAAAGACATTTTAGCTAAGAGTACACAGGGATGGCAAATAAGTACGTGAAAATGTTGAACATTAACCATGCTGCTAATGAAAATTAAAGCCATAGTGCGCGATATTATACTTTCAGAATGGCTAAAATAAAAAATGATGACAATATCAAATGCTGATGAGCACTAGAAGGAACTGAACCACTGGAACTTGCTGGGGAAAATGTGAAAGGGTCCTGCCACTTTGAGAAACCGCTCAAGGGTTTCACTGAAGACACACCTTGCAGCTACCGTGTGACTCAATAAAGTCATCCCTGGGCATTGATCCCAGAACAAAAACTTGGGCTCATGTAAAAACTTGTATGTAGAGGAAAGTTCACAGTGGTTTCCTTGTAGTAGTCCCAAACTGAAACAACCCAGGGTCCTTCCTCAGGGAGCTGTTAAACAAAGGGTGGCCGAGCAATGCCAGGGAACACCTCTTGGTCATTAGAAGGAGGGAAACTTCCCTCGGGCAATGACTTGGGGGATCTCCAGGCCTTGCACTGTGTGAATGAGCCAATCCAGAAGGTCTCAGAGGTATGGGTCCACCTACTAACACGGTTGGAGCAGCAAAATGATAGAAAAGAGGGTAGGTTGGTGGCAGAGACTAATGCCAAGCTTAATGCAGGCTCTGTGCCAGCAGGAGGAGGAAGCTCCGGGGTTGATATGTCTGTATCTTGACCCATCGACTTCCTGCAGGAAGCTCAGGAGGATATTCTGTCTACACTGCTGGAAATGAGCAAAGGGTGAGTTACAGTGTGGTCTGACTGGAAGCACACCCATTGGTGAAGCGTGGTGGTAAATCCTATTACCTGTAAAAGGAAGCGTCTCGGAGCACTACCCGGTGGGTGCCGCTGCCAGCTCCTCTTCCCTGCTCTGCTTCTGTGAAACAGTTATGGATGCAAAAAAAAAATCCAGGAGTGTTGTTCCTCTAGCACCTCCACCCCCGTGTCCTCCCCTTACAACAAGTGCAAGTTTGTGAAGTAAGGAAAACGGAGCTGAGTGGAGCCTGTTCTTCGCAGAGCCAGGCTGCCAGCCCCACCAGGGCTCGGCCTCTGCAGTGATTCCCAGCTGGAGCGTTGCTCATCTCGGTGGCTCCCTGGATTCTCAGCACACCCACAACATCTCCCCCTTTTTTTTTCTCCTTTAATCTTTCTATTTTTAACACAAAGAACATTGTATTTTACAGAGAATCCAAGAAGGCTGCAAACCTGTCTCAGCTCCACTTCATTCCTGCGCTCCGTCTCTGCCCCTCCACTGGGTCCCCACCACCGTGGGCGCGGTGGCTCCAGTGGCCTGCCTTAGACGCCCCTGGAATCCCCTGGTGCTATTTGTAGGGAAACCTTTCCAGCTTTTTTCCTTTCTCCTTTTCGTCTGCTCCTTCCTCCTCTTCCTCTTCTTCTCCTTGTCCTCCCTCCCTTTCCTCCTCCTCCGTTTTCCTGAGAGACAGAGATTTCTTTGTGCTTGGGGTGACTGATTGAATTTTACCTGCGCTAAATTATAGTTGCACATTCTCGTAATTGCAGAGGGCCACACAGAGAAGCAAAGCATTGACTGCTGTTGTACTGGGATTTCCCAGATGTATAATTTCAAATTGATATGAAAAAAAGCCTTGCGATGCATTAATAATAGCATAAAATGTAACTCGGTTGGCCAAGGGTGAGCAGAGGCTTTATTTTCTTAGCTGCAAAACAAGCTATGGACCTCAGGTGACTAGCATTTATTGTCAGAATGGGTTTTCTATTGCATACCTTCCCAAACACAAAATAAGAAAAGATTTATGCTGAATCTCGTGCTCCTTCGCAGCGAGCTGCACACGTACCCAGAGAGCACATGTAAATGCTGAAGCGCCGGGCTGTTGTTATTTTTTCCCTTTTCACTCAGTAGCTCAAAAAGCAGAGGGCTTTTCTGTAATTCAGAAGCACCCATCCACATCTGGAGGAGGAAGCAGGTCACTCAGGCTATTTCTTTTCTATGGTGTCATTATTCTCTACCTAGCGTCTGACAAATACCACTCTTGTGACATCAAAAAAAAAAAAAAAAAAAAAAAAGAAGAAAAAAAAAAAACTGAAGAAAATCTGAGGGACGCTGTATAGTTTTCTTAATATCTGAAGTCACTGGACCATAAGAGGCTATTTTATTTTAGAGCTTTGTTCGTGTGTACATGTGTGTGTGCTGCCCACGTATGCACGGGGCAAAATGACAGTTCTGAATCAAACCCACGTTGCAGGGGTGGTGAAGTTCTGCGTATTTATGTACTCTACCCAAACTCAGAGGGCGTTTCCCATCAGAGGGGTGACTAGATTAATAGTCTAGATACTTAGCCAGCAGTTCTCAAAAAATGGTCCAAGGACCTCTGGGGGATTTTAGGGGTCAAAATAACTTTAATAATAACGCTGAGATGTTGTTCTTTCTTGCTTTTACAAATGTATCTGGAGGTGAGGAGACAAGTGATATTACAAATGCAGGATCCAGGAGAATCCAGCTGCCCTCCATTCAGACAGACTTGAAAATTCATAAAAATGTGAAACAATGCCATTTTTATCACTATTTATTTTATTTTGGAAAAAAGTTATTTTGCATAAAATATGGTAATGAGTTTTCTATTTTGCTATTTTCAAGTAAATTAACATATTTCTCAGTTTTTATTTCTAATATGGTAAAATTTGATAGTTATTATCATGTAAGTCTAAGTTATTTCGGGGTTCTTCACCGTAAGATGTAAAGGGGTGTGTGATCAAAGGACTTGAGGCCGGTACTTGTAGAGGATTCTAGAAGAACGCTTTGACTGCCTGTGGCTGTGTTCTCTCCCTCCCATTGGCCGAGGAGATGTCTCTGTCATTGTTCCCAGGTACAGAGACCTTAACCCCACCAGGGATCTTCTGATACCTGAACCAAAGTTACCCAAGTCCCAGGCCAGAGGGACTGAGGGACTCTTTAAGGAGCCCCCACCTCTGCTGTCTCCAACAGACCCATCCCCAGGAGCCCCAACCTCGGGGGTGCTGTGGCCCGATCCTAAGTGGCTACCACTGTCCACACTGTCCTCGGGGTGCCAATTCTGTTTCTGGGTCTTGGGTGGCCTTCTTCCAGGTTGGTGCCTTGCTATCTCCTGAAGAGGGCTCTGCTTTCAACTCTTCATGTGCAGCAGCCCGTGTAGAAGCCCTGGTGACTATTGAAGAATCACTCTTTAGAATGCAAATATGGGCCTCTGGGCCAGGGGGGATCTTGTGAGGGACAGTGGCTAAGCTCTGGTTGGATTTCTCCTGATGCTGTGGACCCCACACAGGATCTCCTCATGCCCTTCCGTATCCAGGAGGGTCCTCTGCACCTGAAGATGCTCTGATCCCCGAGATGCTGGCCCTTAGTGAGAGGATCAGGTGGAGGCAGGTGCCCATCTCCATGGGTGTTGGCTGTGTGGGTGTGTACTCACACACTGCTCCCGCGATCCTGTTCCCCGTCACCCTTCTGTCTCTGGTGGTCAGGACAGGAGGTCTGCACCTGAAGTCCACACCGTCCTGTGGGTGAGCAGCCGAACGGGCTCAGTGAGCACTGAGTCTACACTCTCCTGGCTCTGGTGAACCCGCGCCCCGAGGTGGCGCCTTCATGGCCAGCTCTGCTATTTCATCTTCCTCTAGATTAATTCTCCCTTCTCAAGACCTTCTAAGAAAATATGTATTACCAGCTGAGGATTTTGTTTTGTATTTTAAACATTCTTTTAATCATAGCATAAAATGAAAAGTTCTTATCTCCAAAAATGGATTTTGAAGCAGATATATAATTTTGGGGGTAGAGAGATGTTTTTTTCTTATTTTACTGTAATTTGTCAGTAATTATACACAGCTGAATGACCTAGAGAAATTAAAAAAAAATTCTACCACCCTCCTTCACCCCCAAATGAAGAGAAAATGGTATCTAAGAATAACAATAAAGATGCTCACTTTGTGGAGGGGGGTTGCAAAGTAAAGATGTCTTTAAGAGATGAACTCTGAGTCTTGACACAATGGGCAATAAAGACCTTCTGGGGCCACCGTGGTCTAGCATCTCTGGAATTGCCACTCAGGTGGCGTGCTAGCCAGTCCCGGATCTGGCCGCCATCTCCAGGGCTGGCCTGGAGTTCCTTCTGTCTTGGATCTCTGATGCTAAGCCCGAGTTCATTATCTAGGCAAACACATTAAAAATAACGGCGTGAAAAGCACTTCAACACCTCTCACAAATTATAACAGTTGGGTGCAATTTGGATTAGATAAAATATATATTTATTTTATGGAACAAACATTCAGACGATAAAATTCTGTTTAACGGTAACCATATTACTCCAGGATGCAGTAATGGAATTCAAACTTCATTACTGGATATCACGTGCAGTGGCATGAGTGAGCTGATGCCATTCCTAGTTGTCTTCAGAATGACTCCCTGGCACTCCTGGGCATGTATTTGGGTGATTCTAGAGAGCGGCTTATCAGCATGGATGGGCCTGAGGAACCCGGGTTCTGCAGCCTGGACTTGGGGCAGCAGCCCTCCCTCAGCTGGCCCCAGGAAGTAGGCAGGCCAGGACTGGGAAGGGCTGGCGCTGGGATGCCAGAGTTGCCATCTCTGAGCAGGCAGTCTGTGGTGGGGTAGGCAGAGCAGGAGTCCAGGAATCGTCAGAGCTGAGACAGAAATTTGAAATAAAAAGAGAGCTGTGGAGTCACAAAGAAAATGGTCATGAGCCATTGAGATGCAAAAAACAGCCGGGAACAAGTGCAGCTCCTGAGCAACTGCCTTGGGCTGGCTCCCTTAACTCCTGTCCTTGTAACATGAGGGCAATGAGCAAGCACAGAGAAAGCAGGTAGAAATTGTGCAGCTCCACCCTGGACCCACCTCCTGTCCAGCCCCTAGCAATGGACCTCTATAAAAGTCAACACCCACCAAGGGGCTGTGGTCTCTCCCTCTGGAGATAGCTGGCATTGCCCCTTGGATGTGTGTATCTTGCTTTTCCCAAAGGTGTCTCCATTCTCCCTTGAATATGTATCTACTTTACTAAGTAAATCTCTGTCTGTGCCTTTGACTGCATGCGAAATTCTTTTTCATCATGTATGCTAAAACCCACTGGTCCTGACTCAAGTTCCCTCTTTTCTGAGAACTCCTTGGACCCTTGTTGGGGACAAGTCTTCTCCTGTGAGAGAGCTATGTGGCTAAGACAGAGGGTGCCACAGGCTCAGGTGCTCCGGTGGCATCCAGGTCACAGAGGTCTGGTGCAGCCTGACGTGGGGTTTCAATGTAGATTCTTTACATTTGGATTCTGTTGGCCATACTGCCAGGAGCTAATGTCCTTTCTGAGAATGAAGAAAGCTTTGTCTGGAGTCCCCTTTCCTTCCCAAGTCTTGCATCGCCTGTTGTTAGAAATACTGGGGTGCTGCAAGGCATCGAACGTGCTCCGAAGTAGCTCTACCAGGTCGACTTTACTTTTGCAGGAGGGCGTGCTGCCGAGCGAAGTCCAGCAAGCAAGCACACTTAGGATCCACCTGACTTAATCCTTAACGTAGCCCTGCTCCTTGCTCTGATCCGAGGAGTTCGGGGTTACCCTCTATGCCATTGGCTAATTTTGAATTTGGGGAGGGCAGAGGGAAGGGCTGTAGTTAAAACAGCTATGATTGGATGTTACCTCCCAGTTAAGGCTAAGTGCCTGTGGACCACTGGCCTTTTTATTTCTCACACCATGCTTCAGCCAATCGCTCCACCCAGACACAGTTTACCTCTGGGAGTGGGAATATGATACTCAACCTGAAAGACTGTCCCTTGCAGGAAGGAGGAGGTGTGAGGTCCTGGGGCACAGGGGCAGCTAAGGAGTAGGAGACCTACTACATCCCACGGAGTGGAACGGAGCATTCTGCAGGGTGGAGGTAGGAGCCAGGCGACCTGCAAGAGGGGGCAGGCTGGGCCAGGGCAGGCAGCTCAGGGCAAGGGAGGGTCAGTGGTGAAGGGCGCTCCCGGAAGGCAGGAGGTCATGTTCCAGTTTTAGCAGCCACACAATTTGAGTGATCATTTATTTATTTTTTATTTTTTTATTTGTTCTACTTAGTTGTCCATGACGGCAGAATGCATTTCAATTCATCATACACAAATAGAGCACAACATTTCAATTCTCTGGTTGTACACGGTGTAGAGACGCACCATTCATGCAATCATACATGTACCTAGAGTAATGATGTCATCTAGTTCCACCATCTTTTCTACCCCCATAACCCCTCCCCGCCTCCTTTGCCCAATCCAAAGTTCCTCCATTCTTCCCATGCCCCTCCCCATCACAGATCAACATCCACTAATCAGAGAAAACATTTGGCCTTTAGTTTTTGGGGATTGGCTTACTTCACTTAGCATAATATTCTTCAAATTCATCCATTTACCTGGAAATGCCATAATTTTATTCTCTTTTACTGCTGGGTAACATTCCATTGTGTATCTATACCATAGTTTCTTTATCCATTCATCTATTGATGGGCATCTAGGTTGGTTCCACAGGTTCGCTATTCTGAATTCAGCTGCTATAAACATTGGTGTGGCTATGTCACTAAAGAATGCTGATTTTAAGTCCTTTGGGTATAAACCAAGGAGTGGGATAGCTGTGTCAAATGGTGGTTCCATTCCAAGTTTTCTGAGTAATCTCCATACTGCTTTCCAAAGTGGTTGCACCAATTTGCAGTCCCACCAGCAATGTATGAGTGTACCTTTTCCCCCACGTCCTCTCCAACACTTATTATTGCTTGTATTCTTGATAACTGCCATTCTAACTGGGGTGAAATGAAATCTTAGAGTAGTTTTGACTTGCGTTTCTCTAAAGATGTTGAACGCTTTCTTAATCATTTATTTTAATGGGATTATGGAGCTGTGAGATCCATGTTTTCCTGTGAGGTTTGTGATCTTTATCGCTCTGTAGGTTGGGCTTGTGAGGTAGCCCTGGCCCTGGCCCCACTCACCACATACATCCTGAGCGAGCAGTGGTGCTCCAGCAGGGTGGGTCAGGGAGGGAAGCAGACCAGGGACAGTGAACTGCATTCCTTGGAGACATCTTAGTCTTTAGGACACTCCAGTTGGCGCATGGTGAAAACCTGTCCCTGGGATCTCTTTGCTAGACCTTGGGGGTGAGCCAGTGCTGGTGGAGGGTGTTTTGTGAACTCTAGATACTGTTTTGAATGCACAAAATTCCCAGAGAGTCCAGCTTCCTTTTGTCTCTGCCATCGAGCTCACCTTGGTTCCCCACTCTCCTGGGAACCATGGGGCTGGCAGAGGCCCAGGGAGCTGACTTCTGTTGTGAACTCTCTGACACTCCACAGAAGCACCCAAGTGGCTTTCTCAGCAATAGCGTGACCCTGTGGTGGCCTAAGCCAAAGTGGCTTCTATTAGTCCCTGGGCCACAAGCACAGCTTTTGTCCTTCCTTGGTCCACTGGCAGTGGGCGTTTCTATTCCTGAAGGATGGGAAGCGCAGGAAGGCTGAAAACACTTGTTAGTCCAGTGTTCTTGGGCAGGTGGACTTCATGGCCACAGGGGTTGCTCCTGCCTGGTGGGAGACACAGTCATATCACAAGGCAGTTGGTAGAGGGTCCGTTTAATCTTCTGGACCACAGGAAGTTGGACTGAGTCTGCTCTCTCTTTAGGAAGGGAGAAAATAAAAGGAAGAGAAAGAACTCACTCAGAGGTCCAAGTCGGAATGTAACAGGTGAATTAATAAATCTTAAGAAAACAGTTCTGGGTGGGGTGGCTGTTTATCTGAGACTGATGGATCCATCCATTGAACTGGACTTTAATCATTAGCAGAAGAAGCAGGTCTACATGGGATGTCCCAAACCTACAGAGCAGTTACACGGAAGATAGGAAATCCTGAGGCACCCTTTCTGCTTCCAGAAGTGGGACGTTACTCTCAATGGTTCTATGACGGGGACTCCTGGGGCCAAGGTGCATGTGCTGACACCATGGCTGGCTAGGCCTGAGCCCTGCATCCCCGCCTCCTGGAGCCTGTGGGGACAGTGCCCACTTCCTCTCACCTCCTGAAGCAGCATCATCTTTTCTTTCTTTCCAAACAGGGCAGGCAGCCCCAGGGTGAGAAAGCTCAAGCAGAATGGGCCAGTAGGAGGCAGGCCGACTCTCCAGTCCATAAAAAGGTAACAGTCTCCCTTCCATAATTATCCATCTATAAAATAATGAAGAGGATGCAGAGCTAAAATGTTACAGCCTGGACACTAACCTACGTGAGCACTCCCTGGGAGCTGGCCTCGCTGGACGGGCCCCAGCCTGGAAGCGTTGGCTGGCCTGCTCCCCTGCATGTGGACTGTGGTGGCCAGTCTCTAGTACTGGGGACCACTCGCACCACAGCGCACCATTCTGCTCAGGTCCCTGTGGAATTCTTCAGGCTTCTTGAATTTCCTGATGGCTGCAGCAACACTGCTGAATCAACTTTTCCCATGGTAAGTAGCTGCAAGTGTGTGCATTATGAACTTCTCAGGGCTCCTCTTGAGTGGAAGAGAAAATACTCCTGGGTGGGGACTGCGTTGCAGGAACAAAATGCTGTTTGTTAGGCTTGGCAGGATTATTTACCCTCAGGTTTAACAACGTATGCTAAGACCATATTTCCATGGTACTTTTTTTTTTTTTTTTGTATTCCTGATTATGCAGGAGAAAGAATGTGAAATTCCTCTACACACCAGCACAAAACATCAGCAACACTTTTGTAAGTATGAGGACCCTGTGCTTAAGCTGCCTCTTCATGGTGGGCTGTAGCCCTGGAGGACTCAGGCCAGAGTGACCTGTTCCAGGCTGTGTTTGTCCCACAGACCGTGGCTTCGCATTGCTACTAGAAGTATCTCTGAGGACCGGCATAGCTGATCCTGGCAGCTCAGTAACATTGTACTTCTGGCTTTAATTCTATTTAAATCCATGTTCTTGTAGAGTTTGTGGCCACATTTAAAATTTAATCCAACTCTTTACTTTTATAAAGTAAAGGCCTTCAAACACCTACTTAAATAGTTGAAAATGAAAATGTCAGTTGGTCCTTTTCTTCCTTCCTGTGTGTATCCTTTTCTGTAAACTGGCCCAATGTGCCCTTTGTGGGCAATAAGCAGCAATCCCCCTGACCCTCACTCCTCGGGTTAGGGCAGTCAGAACCTTGCCCCTTGCTGTGGTGCCCTTGTGAGATCTGCACCCATCTGACCTTGGAGAAGCACAGCACAGTCTCCCATATCTCCTTTGATTTAATAAGCAAAAGGTTTACAAATAAAGGCCTGGGGGCTTGTGTGAGGGTCCTCAAGGGGTGGGCAGGAATTGGAGTGCCCCTATTTGTTCAGCATCCAGAGTCCAGCTGCAACTTCGCTATGGTGTTGGCTTCCGACTGCGTGAGCTGGAGGCAGAGGAAATGCCAACAGACCTTGGGACCAGAGCACTGGGTCAGCTGGCATGTCACGATATACATATTCATAACCTGGCAGTTGTAGGAGCCAGTGTATGCATGAGGGACTGATGAGAAAAAAGTTGATTTATGATGATCTCAAAATCATGGTCTCCTAAGACGTATTCTGCAGCTCTGAGACTTCAGGTTTAAGCTCTATTAATTTTACAGAGCTGTCTGGGATTACCCATCTGTTTAAAGGTTAACTGTCTTCACACTCACGCAATGGGTATTTCTGTTTTGCTTCTTACTTTGTTCATGTTAATGATTTAAAATACAAAATGCAAAGCCAGTGAAATAGCTCTAAATCCTTAGCATTCAACATCTACCTGACCAAATTTTTGAGAGACATGAAATATTATTCGAGTCCTTTGCAGTGACAGCTAGGAAATTATGCTACTGTACATGTCTCTTTCTGAACAGAGTGAAGGGGAGGCCCCACCAAGTGAGATCCACGTGGGCAAAGGTGGCACCCATGTGGCTGTGCTGTTGGGGTTCCTCCTGGACTCCCTTCCTGTGCTCTCCTCACGGCAGCGTATCCAAATCCATGCCCTTCAGAATCGGAACGTGGTTGTGTTCTCCTGTGCCATTCTTTTGTGTTTCTGGCATTTTAATTCCTCATATAAAGGAGCACATAATTTTTCTCTCTTGATAGTTTTGGAAGTGTGACAACTGGCTTTGTAAATCTGGTTTTGAACGTTACATGTTGAAAATTCTGTGACCTCAGACAATTTATAGTCACTTGCTTAGCTTTCCATACGAAGGGTAATAGGATCAACTCGCAGAAGCAGTTATTTGTGTTTCTTTAGATAAAAGTGTTCTAGTGGTGTGGAGCACAAGACGACACCGTTCACCGCCAACACACGGGGCCTGCTTTGGGCTGTGGGTCCAGAGCACTGGTGGGTGGAGATGCAGGGTGGCTCCTTCCTGCCTCCCTGTTGGGTTGCTAAGCTTCAGCCAGACATTTGGCCCAGGATTAGTGTCACCATGGTTACCTGAGAGTGGCCCCATGTGGCCTAAACTCCAGCATGGTGCACCCATACAAACTTTTTGAGTCCATGATCCTGTCACGAAAGATGTTTGAGAACTTCTCTCTCTCTATGAATGTTTATTATTTCATAAAAGAAACACATGCATTAACATTAATTGTAAAGGTATTAGATAACACAGATATAGAAATTAAAACAACTACATCAGGGTGAAATAAAATATTTCAAACTATTTATTCTATCTATTAATCATACAAAAGTTTTTGTTTTGTTTGTTTTTTGCTTTTAGCAGGTGCTCATTTGCATCCTCCTTCTGGATGCTTGGTTGCAAGGTGTCCTGTTAGTTATAATGGCTTCCCACCACCATTAACTAACATCTCAAGAACAATGGGAGCTGAGGCAGGCTCTGTAATGAACACTGGGAGGTGGTTATTGTCTCTTTACTTCCGTTTTGTGGTTTGAGCAGAGCGCGGCCACTACGGCTTGCTTTTGTATTATTAGTGCTATCATCAAGCCCCTCGGTCTCTGTCATAAATCTTTCCTAAGCCACCTCCCCATTTTATGAGGTCAAAACTAAATAATACTGTCTCTAAATCCCCTTAGCTGGCCACAGGGAAACGTGACAATTTTCCAACTTGCCCTGTGTTCTGGGCACTTGGGCAACCCTATGGATTATCTTGTTGGGGTATGTGCATTGCACTTGGTGACTACTATTTCAACCAAAAGAAGAGCATACTCTAGGATAGTTTAGTATTAGCAGAAACTTTTTGCAGAGTTTATTGCAGAGTATAATTACTATAGTCAGAACTCCAGGCTGAAAAATACTCTACCATTTAGTAACCAGAGACCTTGAGCAAGTGATGTGGGACTCCATACCTCGGTTTCCTCATCTGTGAAATGGAATAATGATAGTATTTTCCTCTTAAGATATGAGGGTTAAATAAACAGAAGCATCTGTAATCATGCCTGGCATGTGCTGTGTGCTATAAAGTGCTAGCTACTATTGTTGTTATTATTGCTATCATTGTCATGATCTCATCAAAAATCAAATCTTTCATATTGAACTTGAACCTAAATGACTATGGAAAACAAGACTGATGAAGACACAAAACGTGGATATTTAATTTAAAAGTAAGTCAGATCTTGGCTAGAATTCATGTGGGGGCTTTGGGCACAAAATAATTACTTTTGAATCAATTACACAAGCAAAAGGCTAAGTGCAGGCACCTCCGCCTTCTCATCTGCCCTTGGTCTTTGCCCTGTTCCTCTTTGGTGGCCCTAACAACTGTTCCACAGCTCGGTGAGACAAAGTCCTCCTTATTTCCCCTGCTGAGTCGTATTATACCCAAGACAGAGCCATATTCCCCTAGTACATCCTTGATTTTCTCCACCCCATTTTTCATTCTAAAAGCTCAGTAGGAAGATGCCAATACTTAAAAAAAAGATATTTCTTTCTTTCTTTCTTTTTTTGAATAAAGTAAAAGGTAGGGTAATTTTTGATTAACTGTGCTGACAACACAAAATGCTCTTCCGACTCAACTTGCTGGTTTAACTGCGGCTTCGCGGTGAGCATAGCTGTAGGTGTGGTAATTAATAGCACACCATCTGAAGATTTCAGACCTCTCTAGACAACGGCGGCTGATGATTACTTTTGTGTCTATCTCTGTCTTTCTTTCTGGCTCTGTTCTTTAAAAGTTGCCTTCTGCAAATGTTCTCCAGCTGTTGAGAAATTGTTTTTCATCTGGAGCCGGCAATTGTTTTTAAGAGATTGATTCAAATGCATAAGGAGTCCCAGGGACTAGTATTTGCATTTGCAACAATAATTATTAGATGCTAAAACTGTGGCTACATGAGGCAAGAATTTCTAATTATTCTCTATTATCTGGGCCTGGACACTTTTCCCAGCTCTCTAGCCTCCGCAAAGCTGCTGAGCATAACAGCCACACAGACATTGCAAGACAAGACTCAGGCCTGGTGTCTGGCTCAGCAGGCCCTGTGTTGCTGTCCTCAGAGGTCCCTGAGTGGACCCCAACATTTGTGTTGGTTCAGTCAGGGTCCCAAGGACAGACATCACCCTGGATGGTGCCAGGGCCTCTGTGTCCCTTTGCCTTTTGGGTCATGGTTAGCAGAACTGGGCTGGGGGATACACCTGCTGTATGCAACCTCTTAACTAAATGGCCCCTGAAGTTGTCCGGGGCATGGACTTCCAAGGCCAGGTCTGTGGTCTTTCTGGTGCATGGAGGCCAAGGCAAGAGACCTGCATGAGCTCCAGTGGGAAACTCCTCAGAAGAGGCGACATTGGAACCTGGTTCCAGTGACGCAGAATCCCTATGGCTATTAGTGAGAATTACACAGAAACAAAGTAGAAATGACACAATGTTAGGTCACAGTCACATAGATGCCTTTAACTCAATAAAAATGAACCAAATAATACCTATAAACACAAACACTGTTCTGTGATTTTTGGTATTGGGGATTGAACCCAGGGTCACTCGACCACTGAGCTGCATCCCCAACCCTTTTTATTTTTTATTTTGAGACAGTGTCGCTACGTCGCCCAGCCTGGTCTGGAACTTGTGGTCCTCATCACCACAACTGACCACAAGCACAGTTTTAAAGAGGTTATGCTTCATGAGCTTCCTTTTCTCTTTTAAAAATGTGTCTTCCTGGAGGTGCAGTCCTCCAAGTTCCAATTGAGCAGAAAGCTGATTTGTGAATATATCCTAAGGCAAAGATTTCCCCCAGAACCCCCGAGAGGTGTGGGTGCTCACGTGACTTGGGGTGGAGAAGAAACAACGCTCCATATCGTCTTATTCCATGTTGCCACAGATAAGCCCTCCCCCTCACAGGAAGTGGAGGCAAGAGCAGTCAGGGGACAGGCCATCTTGGGGGAAACCTCTGGGGACCTTGAGGATGATGAGAAGCCCTCTGGAACAGGGGCGGAGAGCTGGTTGGGCAGCTGCCCTGGGTTCTGCCCGGGGTCTGCCTGTGAATGGGGGCAGCAGGGCTGGGGGCGGGGTGGGGAGGGAAAGAGTGTGGTGAAACCCCTGCACTGCGCCAGGTTCCTGGGAGGTCGAGGGCCCAGCCAGCCAGGCCTGTCCTCCACTTTGTTTCAGAAGTTGGCAGCCCTGGGCCATGGTCCATGCCAAGACCGCCTTTGCTGTTCAGTTGTTTGGGATCTATGGGGGCCACATCTCTTTTTGAAGTTTGTGGGAAAGAGGTGCAGACTGCCACCGGAGGTCCTCACTCTTAGAGAAGGAACAAGGGAGGATCTGTCCTCGTTCTCAGTTCACTCTAGTTTCTGCCCTTGGGTCTGAAGACACATTTTGGTTATGCCTCTTGTGGGCAGACACTGCAGTTTCACGGGCCCCCTTGGCCACTGCCATCTGCTTGCCCAGAGAGCATGGCTGTGATGTGGGGCTGGGAGCCAAGTACCCCGGGGGGTTGGCCACAAGCTTCAGAGGGCACAGGCGACTTCCTTATGTCAATAAAAGCTCCAGTGAACTTGGTGTCTGAAGGCTGAGATGCGCATCTCTGCTGTTCTTCACAAGTGGACGGTGTGGAGCCAGTGCCGTGTTCATGCCCGGAACCCAGCTCCTTGGGAGCATGAGGCAGGAGGGTCTGAGGCCAGCCTGGGCAACTTAGAGAGACTCCATCTCAAAAAAACAAAACAAACAAACAAGCAAACAAGCAAGCACTCGTGCGGCCGCTGCCTGGACCTGGTGAGGAAGAAGCCATTTCCTCACCCATAGCAGGTCTTCTTCCCTTCTGGTTCTCCACCCGATGCTCCACTGTCACGGCCCTAGCTCCTCGTGGGCTAAGCAAATTGTTGGCAAAAAGACTGTTTGATGGCATGAATGACTGATTGTGAGCCTGCTGAGCAAAGGTAAAACGTGGTGAAGGTGAAGGGTGGCCGAGGAGAGCCAGCTCGCCTGGTTGGTGCACAGTGCCAGTCAGGCCACCCCAACCATTCTCATAGGCAAATGGTCACTCCTGGGATTAACTCCTGGGAAAGAAAGCCCCCTCTTTAATTTGATTCAAGGTCAAGGGACTCTGTTCCTCCCCTGTTGTGAAAAATATTTGAAATTCCAGGATCAAAATGAGGGTTTTTCATGAAGGAAAGGAAAGAATGAACTGGTTGACAAAAACCATATCCCTTCTAAATAGCTAGGTTGATGTGAGAAAGGGAGATGTCCCCTGAGCGAGAATTCAGAACTAGGCCCGACGGTCCATCCTATCGGGGAAGACATGATGGTTTTGGTTTCTGAAATAGATACGTCGGAGGAATACGCGATCGGGCTTGCTAGAAAGATTGTTCAGGATCTTCAGAGGGCAGCTCCTAGCCAACCAACCACTACAGAGATGTACAATGCAGTCTTCATTTGTGCCATATCTGTCACATGGCAATTGCTGCCGTGATTAGTTATTAGTGCACCCAGCAAAAGGGGAGACTGACGGAGTGACGCAGTGAGATGGAGCCAGGCGAGGCAGCCCGACAAATAACAAGTAAGAATGTGAGCTTCCTCTGTCTCCCACCAGGCCTGGGATCGCCCTCTAGCTCGGGTGTCCTGGAGCATCAAGTGGGGACATCTGCTTCCTTCAGCATTCAGAACTCTTTTGGCATTAAAAGATATTTTCATTTGCTTTTAAGAGAACTCTTTAAAAAAGATAAATAAAACAAAATGGTTCTGGTTTCCTTTTAAATTTCTTTGCAAGTAGGAGAGGTGCTAGAATTTTCAACTCATTTTAACCTAATTCTGGAATGGAAAGCATGAAAGAATTTTTTAAGCCATATGAGAGTTATTTAGTGAGGAAATTATATATATTTTTCATCCTTTTAAAAATGTGGGTGAGACTATAGTTTTATTTTCTCCTCTTTTGTCATGTTTGTGTTTTGTTAATTTTCTGCAATATGCATATATCAAGGAAACAAAGACGTTTTTAAAAAACAAGGAAACATGCTGTTAGATAAAAGAAGTTAGTAGTTCCACATGTAGGAATGGGTTCTTCTTCTAGAACAGGGACCTCTCCTAACCCAGCATATGTCCACGCAGCAGAGGCCCTGAGCAGGTGGCTGTGGGATTCAATTCCAGCCCCTCCCGAGAAACGAGGGGACTCCAGCATGGATGGCCAGGTCAGTGTGGCTCATCTGCCTCAGAGGCCTTGGAGCTTGCCCAGGCTCCTGCTTGGGAAGGAGAATCATCATTATGGGACACTGGGTCCTCTTAGCAAGGGTGCCTTCAGCAGCTCAGAGAAGGGCTTTGGTTCTTCACGATAAGACCAAGATGGCCACAGAGAGTGATCCAGCCGGGGAAGGACTCACACCTGACCTTTAAGAAAACACTTATTACAGAACATTTAAGCCTATGCAAGAGTAGAGAGAACTATGGTGAACCCTAGGCACTGCTGCCCAGCTACATGGATGACCACCTCCTGGTCATAGCTGGTCATCTTCTCCCTCCCCCAGTGGATTATTTGGAGTCAAATCCCAGAGATTGCATTTCATCCATAAAGATTTCATTTTTCCCTACAGCCAAACATATAACATTAATGGCCCTTAAGACAACCAAAAATATAAGCACAATGGTATAAGTACCACTTGAGCTCGAAAACAGTTTCTTAAAATCGCTGAGAATGCAGCCGTGTTCTGGGCTGTTCTGGGATGGCCCACAGCTGTCTTTTTTTTTTTTTTTTTTAATTCACATCTAAAAATGGCCCACACATTGCATCTGGCGATGCCTCTTCAGGTCTTAACTGTAGGTTTCCCTGCCTCCGTTTCCCTGTCACGGATCTCTTGAAGAAACAGGCAATTGGTCCTGAGGAGTCTCCCACTCCTTGGTTCTGCCCACTGCATCCCTAAGTGTAGCTCAGCCTGTTCTTCTATCTCTTGCATTTCCTGTAACTAGTAGTTAGGGAGAAATCATTTTTTTCCCCCAGGAATAAGCCATAGTCCACGGACACTGGTTAAAGAGAATCCAGACTTGTGAAAACTTTGGAACTACTTAAAAATGCTCCTGCTGATTATTTTAAATACATTACTTTCATGCATTTTAATTAGACTCTGAAAATGTGGACATTACTATTTTGGTGATCCAGTCTTTCACCAGACAGTGGATTTCTTCTTGAAGATTTTCACTTTTACTTTCAGAATGCTAGGATAAACCCAGACAGAGGCTGAAGGAGTGCTCAGCAAGTGAACACAGCTTTACAGAAGCTTTGGACAGGTCCTTTTCAGAATTTCAGAAAGCTTAGCAAATTCCTTCTTTGCTTTGGGAGGGCCTGGTCTTCCATTTCTTTTTCCTTTAGCAAAGGAGACTAGTGTGTTTCCCAGTGAAGGAACGTGATCGGTATTGAAATAGACAAGGAAGATTTGGACTATGCAGACACAATTTGCATAAATTAAGAAATGATCAGTTAGTTGGTCATATGGTGCCCTATACGTGGTATTTTCATCTTTGCCCAAACTGTCCATTTATTGACCCCGTGAGAGAGAGGGGCAGCCAAGTCTGCCTGACTGTCTCACACCCACCACCTCTGGCCCGTGCTCAGCCTGTGCCCCTGGCTTAACACGGATCCACCACAGGCCAGGTGATGGGATGGAATTAATGGGTGTATGTAAATACCTGTTCTGAATGCAAATTAGAGAGGGGAGGACAGCTGCTGGCCCACGGAGGTCTCTAAGCATGGCTGCCTTGGAGAGACTTTCTGATTAGACCACAAGATGCTTAACTGCAGTTTTCTTCTATATGAATCTGAGTTGTTCTCTAGGCACATTTTCAAGTTGGGTTAGAGGGTCCACACAGCCCAACCCCTCAGTTCTAAGAGACTGCCACACTTCCAATCCTCTACAAGAGGAAACAGAGACTTTTTAAGGAAGGAGATTCTTTGGTGCCTAAACAAAGGACAATTCAAAGAGAAGGCCCCTCTCAGGAGGGAGTACTCTGCCTGGGCAGGGACGGGGCTCACCCTGCGGGACAGAGGCAAGCCCCGTGGGCTGGGCTGAGCAGGCGTCCACAGCTGTCCCTAGGTTGGGTTTCAGTCGATGCGCGTGTCTGGGCTGAGGGCGACCAGCTCAGGCGCCCCAGCCTGTGCTCAGACCTGCTCCGAGAGCCTTCCATCTTGCTGGGCCTGCTTCTCTTGGAGGCAGGTGGTGAAATTCAGAAGCCAAGTGTCCAGAGACATTTTGCTGCTGTGATTAATTCCCCACCTCATGCGGGCTGGCATGGGGCGCTCCTGATGCAGCTCCTGATGTGCGCGGAAGGGCCCTCCGCGCCGCATCCTACTTACGGAGCCGCTTCCGAGTGGCCACGTGGGGAGGACCATCTTCTGGACACCCCATCTTCTGAGCTCCATTTGTTTCTCACACATGAGGCTGCCTCGCACTTCAAGCTATTTTAATTAATCTTTTTTAGGAGGGAGGTGTCTTGAAAACGTGACAGGCACTCGTGAGAGAGAGAATGGATTGATGGTGAGCGCATGAGGGAGCCCAGCGTGCTCATCCCAGCGAGGTAGGGAGAGTCCACCATGATCTGGTGGGAGCGAGCCCTCCAGGACAAAAAATGAAAGAGGCATTTAATTGGAACACTTAGCAATCACAAAACCAAGACAGAGGTTAAATTGTTTTGAGCAAGAGAAATTAATACATTAAAGGTTACATTTCCAACTGCGAGGCAGTGAGCTGGGCTCTTCCGCCGTGTCAGAATTACATAAGGCAGGAGAAATGGCTCTGAAATGATTGTGGAATCATTAACAAAAGGCAGGGCAGAGAAAGACACTTCCCAGCAGGAGGGTGCGAGGAAGAATAAAGACATGGAGAGAGCTCATTAAGAATGAATTGCAGACCATAAACATTTGAAACCACTAAGTGTGGAGTTCTATCTGTTATCTAATGACTCAGAGATTAGAAAACTCCCAATGACTTTCAGAAAAGGAGTTGACTTTGGGGGAGGTTGTTTGCTGTTACGCAAAAAAGGTATTTTTTTTTTTTCTGTGTGTGGGGATCTCTTATCTTTGTAAATCAGCACAATCTAAGCAATGTCAGCTATCCTCCAACAGATTTTTCTGCTGTATAAGTACACATTGTCTCTGATCTAGTTATAAAGACATTGACCGGAAGTCCTGGGCAGGGGAGAGGGGGAGGGGTGGGGGACAGGGCCCTGAAGAGATAAAAGTCCACACCTTGTTAATTGCAAAGTAATTTGCATGTTGTCTTCAGATGCATCTAGAAAGCTCCTCCCAGAAAGCCTTGCCGGTAAATCCTCTAAAATGGATCCATGCTTTCTTTTGGTGGAGGACATGCTGTTTGTACTGCTGCTAACTGCATGGTTTGATAGAGTCAGGACAAATGTCATGAGATAATCCACTCCCTTGCCCACTCCTCCCCACAAGAAAAGTACCTCTGGAACCCAGATGATTTAAGACTCCAAAGCCAGGCCATGCGGGAGCTCTTTAATCTTCCAGATTGTCCAGTGCTGCACTTCCAAATGCCCTTTGCTTTGTGGTTCACTCAAGTCAAAAATGGTGGAAAAGCATCATGCCACCCGACAGGCACCACAGCTGGGTCTCTCAAGTGCCTCTTTGGAGCGTGGATGACGCTTCAGCAATGCCGCATGCTTCCGGAAAGAGCAGAGTTCATTGCCACTCTGGAAGCCCTGGAAGGAGTGAGCAGGCCTTTCCCAATGACTTTAGAAGTGACATTACGGCTGTCCCCAGGCAGCATGAGGTCCAGAAGGGAGGACACTGAGTAGATGGCCCTCCTTGGCCCACTGGCTCCACTTCACCTCTGCATGTGCCCATGACAAACGCAGGAGCCAGCGAAGCCCGTAAGACTCTCCGTGCCTCCTGGTCATGGTAGAGGTGGTTTATCCCTGAGGATAAGGGATAGGGCAAGGCCAGCTGCCTCGTTTTGTCCTCAGCAGCCAATAGGAAGGAACAGGATTCCAATGAACCATGAGCTATTTGGATGACTATTAGTATAGAGGAAAAGTCACAATATGTTCATTATAAAACCAGGTACCAAAGGACATCAAGGAACCCCCTTCAGGACAGCTACCCACCTGTCTGCCAACATCACCCTCCTCAGGGAAAGCATTCTCTGGGTGGTGGGTGAAGGCAGCCATTCAAAGTGCAAGAGAGACCAGTGGACCAGCGACTCATGGAGTCTACCAGGTGGGCTGGGGCAAGAGGAGACCAGGGGCTTACCTGCAGCGGCAGTCAGAGGAACGCAGTTCATGTGTGCACAGTAGATGGCTTTATAAATCACGTTTTCTAGATTTGACAAAACATATCCTCATGAAATGGACTAGTGGCTTAATAAATTCCCACAAGGAAACTGCAGTTGATAGTGATGCTGATGATGCCCGGACACGTCGACAGGAAACAGCTAACCCAGGAACCTGCTTCTGCCAGCAGAAAGGGACCAGAGATTCAAAAGGACCAAGTGCATGAGGCAGATTCGAATCTGCAGCATTGCCTCACAGATGAAGGCCACCTTGTCCCCAGTGTTAACATCGTCTCTTGTGAATTACTATCTTCTACAGCAGAGGCAAGCCCAAACAAAATAGGCATAAGCTGAACTTGAGTAGTTCCTTAAATTATACCAGAATAGCTTACATCAGCAGTCCCCAAACTTCTGGGTCCCAGGGCTCCTTCATGTTCTCAAAATTTACCTATCACTTTAGGAGCTTCTGTTTTTGTGGGATGCACCGTATAAGAAATTAAAACAGAAAATCTGAAGGTATTTTTGGTATAAATTTGTGTAAGATATTTCTGTTTCTGATAACTTTTTTTTTTTTTTTAACAAAACAGCTTTATCTTCCAAAGCAAAAAACAAAACAAAACAAAACAAACCCAGAGTAGTGAGAAGAGTGTCATTATTCACATTTTTGTAAATCTCTTTAATGTCTGACTTAATAGGATCTGGGTTCCTAGGTCTGCTCCTACATTTAATCTGTTGTGTTATGTTATTTTTGTTGACATACACACAAAAAAATGCAATTGGAAAAGGGATCAATATCTTAATAGTCTTTCAGAAAATTGTAGACTTTCTTCTTTGATACTACACCAAAACTCAGCGAGTCCTTGTTTCTGAAGTGGTGATGACATGGAGTCCAGGCCTCGGGCGGATTGTGCACTAACACTGAAATCCACTGGTCTCTTGCACTTTGAACGGCTGCCTTCACCCACGGTGCTTTTGTAACATTTGGTATTGTTTCAAAAATATTTTCCACAGATCCATGCAGATCATCTAAATATTGACACAATTCATTAAACACTATAAAAATATCACATTCATAAATATCACACAATCTCATCAGAGAAGTCTTTAAGTTTTGGGAAGCTGACAAGCTTCATGGTGGCAGATCACGCTTTTCATAATTCTGATTTTCACTCAGAAGACTGAGTTTTATCCTTGGCAACAAACACTGTCTGTTATTTTCCCTGTGGTTCCAGGCTCACTCGTTTGCTTGGTGAAAATGTCTGCCAAATCCCCACATGTGAAGAACCAGTCCTTCTTTGGAGGGAAAGTAGTGCTGGGGAAGAGGCTCCCGGCTCCTGCAGGTGCAGCACCCAGAGTATCACAAACTGCCTTTGCAGAGGCAGAGGAGCAAATAAGGATCCCAGAGGCCGCGCTGGGGAGCCACTGCCTTCTTCAGTGTGGTCTTGGGACGGTGGATTGCAGCGACCCCAGCACCAAAATCAGCAAATGAAACACCAGGGATTAGTAGAGTAGTTCGGAAGGGCTTTGGGGACCCTTGGGTGGAGGAGTCACACCGGGTAGAGCTGGGTTTCAAGAAAGATTTTCAAAGATGATGAAACATATCCAATCGCTTTGGTTAATGTCAAAAAATTACCAAAAAATTCATTTGTTAGTAAATAAAATCATTTAAAATCTTACTTATGCAGTCTTATCTTAAACTCTGGTATAGATTATAATAGGTTTAGAATTAATATAGTTATACATGTTTATAATTTGTACATAAATAATCACTCCTAAATTGGTCTGAATTGGGTCTGTAAGCACAGACTTTTAACGTTTTGGGAGTCTGCAGATGCCCACTGTGGGGGGCATTTCTAGGAGGACCTGACTCCTGGCTGGTCTTTGGCATAAGGGAAGGAGGAACGGTGCAGTGGAGCTTCCTGGAGAGGCCTGGAATTGGGGAACCCGGCCCCCCCACCGCAGCTTCCCTCCAGCCCCTCGGGCCAGCATTCTGCAAGTTCCCTGCCTTCTGCCTCCTGGGCTCTGCCCTGCAGCCCTCCCGCCAGAGTCCAGGGTCTATCAAGCTCCTTCCCAACTCCGAATCCCTCCCTTTCAGGCCTTCTCTTCACCACGTTCCCCTGTGCCTCTCAGGACGCCAGCAGGAACCTCCAACACTGGACATCATTCTACCTGTGAAGGCTGTGAACCCAGGTCCTAACCCAGCTGTCTCCCTGCCTGGCCGAGGCCTTCCCCGGCTCCTCCCTCCAGGCTCAGCTGCAGTGCAACTCTGCCCCTCCCTCCAGAGCCCTCTCCCCAGTCCCCCCTCCTCTCCTTCTCCACCCTTTCTCTCCCTTGCCCACACCCAATCCTGAACTGGAATTGAACCCAATCCTTGCAGAATCAGGCTGAGTTTCATCTCCTCTGGGAAGGGGTGTCTTGTTTCATTTTGAGGTTGTCCCTTGGTCTCTTCAGAACTTGGTCACATTATTTACTCTAAGTGCCAACCTTTTTCTGCAAAAGGCCTGCCTCATTGCTTATTGTGGGGGCTGGATGAGACGAGACAATGTTGAGTGCACCTCTGGATCAGACTAGGTGTTCGACCAACGGTGGGATCTCTCTTTTCATCCCGTGTGTGCTCTTCATTTCCTCAACACTGTGCCACAATTGGCTGCTGGGATTCCTCGGGAACGCTTTTCTTGTCTTCAGGGCCGGTGCCTTGTTCCTTCTTGAACATGTAGCCCTGTGCTACAGGACTGCTAGTGCCCAGCAAGTGCTTGTTAAACAAGTGGTAAGAAGAGGTCGGAAGTAAGAGCGAGAAGCTGCTCAGCACCCTCAATGTGGCAGCCTCTAGCCACACGCAGCTTTTTAAATTTAAACTTACAGGCACACACCTTCAGTCAAGGTAGAAATTAGTTTCTCAGCTGCAGCACCAACACTCTAGGTGCTCAGAGGGCCCAGCTGGCTGGTGGCTCCCACATGGGTCGGGGGACTGGCTAGGAAAATTCTCTTCACTGTTGAGGTTCTGTTGGACAATGCTGCAACTCGTTGCTAGTTAGGGCTACTGATTTTACATATCTTGCTCCTAAATAAGAGGCTTTCATGTAAATACTTTGATATAACAAAATAATTTATTAATAAGACAAAAATGCTAGTAGTCAGAGAGCTGCTCTGTAGTGCTGGGCACCTGCCAGGGGCCATCACCATGCAATTTGGGGAGGTCTTGGCCAGTTTGCTCACCACTTTTTGTTCAGTCCAGTGGAGCTGTCTGCCATGGTGGATGGGTCAGGGAGACATCCCTGCAGCTCTGAGGTGGGGTCAAGGTGGAGAACTTGAGAACTCTTTAGCATGAACTGAAGTAAGGATGGGAATATTGGCACGTCTACTCTGCTCTGCCACTCTTCATAGCCCTGGCCAGAACAGGCATTCAGTGGCCTTTAGGGAAACGGTGGGTTGTAGTTTGTAGGGACTGTCACTGATGATGGGC
This sequence comes from Callospermophilus lateralis, assembly GCF_048772815.1. NCBI lineage: Eukaryota > Metazoa > Chordata > Mammalia > Rodentia > Sciuridae > Callospermophilus > Callospermophilus lateralis. Next base: position 3,172,444 of record NC_135321.1, on the reverse strand, counting down.
TGTCTTCTCCTTGGAAGCCACACAACACTTCTTTTCATGTGAGCTGCTCTGTATCTCCGTGGGCTGTGGCCCCTATCACCGGCAGGCCCATTGTTGTTATGGTGATGTTGAACTGACAGAACACACTCCAGGAACTCGTTATTCATGACCTTGCATTTGGTATTAGGAGGAGCAGTACGTTTCTGAACATAATGTTTCTCTAGAAGCTAATTGTGAAGTGGGGAGTTCAGAGTTCAGTTTGGTGGTAGATGAGGGAGAGCTAGGGCTTCACAGGCTTCTCTCTGGGTTTTGAACTTTCTCTTCTGCCCATGCCAGACTCTGGACGTTTGGCCACGGTGCATGCTGGCTTTCTGGTTCTCATTTTCCAGTTCCTTGGATAAGAGGGCATTGTTGGACTGCATTCTGCCAAGGTAGCAGAAGTCAGGGACTGCTTTCAAGTTCCAGTGCCAGCAAAGACTTTGGTGGCAAGTAGGGCTTCCCTGGGTCTGAATTATACACGACCCAGGTTTTCAGGATGATTAATAACTTGCAACATGGTGCTCACGTGGAAATGTGACTCACACAGTCCCTGGCAGAGCCCTTGGGCAAAGGGGAAAGGTGCCTCCAGATTCGAAGCACATTCAGATGCCAGCTCTGGATCACAGGACGTTAGAGAAATTAGAGGTCACCTGGCTCAAGTGTCTAGGGTTATAGATGATGAGAAGAAGACCTGGCAAGGCAGCAGGGCTTCCCCTAGGCATGGAACCAGGGCGAGAACTGAATTCTTTGCACTTGTAGTCCTGTGTTCTTAGCACTGGATACTCATGGCCTCTTCTTCCCATGCGTGTCCTGTTCAGAAGATCTGTCTCCCTAGTTGAACCATAAGCCCTATAAGGACAGGGGTCGTTTCTTAGTTTTCTTTAACATCCTTTAGAAGTTGACAGTCCAGTTAGGGAAGACAAAACTGACATGTGAAATCAATAAAGAATAATTGCATACTAAACTAAGAAGCAAGTAAAATAGGAATTCAGAGGAAGGAGATATTAGTGTGGACTAGAATAACTGCAAAACTTTCCTAGAGTTTGAGTTTCATCTTCACAAATAGATGTTAAGTTCCAGGCAAGGGAATGTGTGCGCCCTGGCTACAAGACTTCTGGAGGGACCAGAAGTAGGCCTGAGAGAACAAGGGACTGCCTGGGAGAATGGTGGGACCAAGCTGCAAGACACAGCTCTCATTACTATGGGCTATGACAGCCAGCTGGGGGTCCCTGGGGCTCAGCAGCTTGTGGCTGTTTTGAGCTGGGGTGGCATGGTAGGTGGCCCTGAGCTGGAGCCCAACGTACATGGGTTATGAGCAGGAGATAAGGTGTGTCCGGACACAGAGCTGCTTCTGGCAAAGCATGTCAGAAGGAGCCCTTGGAGCTGGCTGCCAGCAGACCGGAATCCCATCGGAGCCCTCCATGCCCAGTGGAGCAGCCGTGGCAAGGTGCCCCTCTCCCCGCCCCAAGGTGCACTAGCTTACCCCTCTGCCCAATGGGGACTGAGAAAGGTTGGAAGTGAGAAAATGCACGGAGTGCTCGGGTTCCAGGTCCTCAGACACGGAACACAGTCCTGGTGGCTGAATTTGTTTCCCGGGTTGTCCTTACAGGTTTTCAGAAGCTTGGTGTCTGAAAACAGAGGACATGTATCCTCTCCTGTTCTGGAGTCGAGTTGTGAGCTGAAGTCCGGGTGTGGACAGGGCTTCCTTCTGGATGAAGCACAGGGTCCTTTCTCTTGGCCTTCCCAGACTGGAGAGGCTTTTCTTGCATTCCTTGGAGGTGGTCACCTCCTCAGTCTTTCAGGTCGCAGTGCGAACTCCCTCCAGACCTGCTTCCCGCTGCCTCGCCGCATGCCTCCTCTTCTGTGGTCCAGTCCTGCCTGCTTCCTTCCTCTTAGGCACATGTTATGACACTTAGGGCCCCCGAGCCAGCCCTCAGGAGCTCCCTGCTTTTCCCCGGGCTTCTCAGGGCTCCACAGTTTCCTATGTCTCCTGCTAGCAAAGGGGCTGAGCACACCTGGGTTTAAGGACAGTAGGAACTGGCCATCTCACTTAGGCTGATGGGAGTCGCTTGGTTCCTTCCAGAGGCTCCAGGCTTCTCTTCAGGTTCCTGGCAGAGGCTGGGTGGAGGAGTGAGCAGATGGAGGAGGCAGGAGGTGGAGGAGGCAGTGGACAGAGGGAGAATGTGTGTGTATTGTCGAATGTGTGCGAGTGGCTAAGTGTGTGTGAATGAGTGTGCATCTGGTTATATGAGTGTGTGAGGGCTTGTGAGCGAGCGTAAATGAGTGTGTATGAGTGACTGGGTGTGTGTGTGTGTAGCTGCATGAGTGTGCGAGTGCTTGTGCGAGAGAGAGGCCAGTGGGAGGGGCAGTGATTGTTGGAAGTCCTCCCTTGGGTGGGTGGGGATACCTCTGCCCAAGCAGGCAGGTGCCTGGGGACAATCCCTGCACCCTGGTCATAGGGAGGTAGGAAAACTATTAATACAAGAGGAGACAAAGTGAACCTTTGAACCTAAAAGGAAAAGTGCCCCCAAGTCCTCTTCCACCTGCAGGTGTCTGGCTGGTACAGCCCCCACCCTAGGAAGCAGAGTCCCTGAGCCAAGATCAGCCATTTCCAGCCACCAGGAACCTAGAGGGGGTCAGACTACAGAAATGGCTCTTACAGAGAGGCTCAACATGGAAACAGTGCCTCAGAGCAACTGTGGCCCTGCAAAGGGACACACGCACCCAGGGAAGTGGAGACTAAGTCCTGAAGGAAACACTCCTGAGGCCCAGGCCACAGGAGGAACAGAGCAGGAAAACAGGAAGGAAACGCAGTTAAAGGGAAGCGTGAGGCACAGTGCTGCGCCCCTTGGGGGCGGTGCGGATGCCGGGAAGGAGGACCTGGTTACTACCCGGGAGCCACCGGCTGTAGCCTACCTGGAGGATTTCGAGCAGCACAGATGAGAACCAAGATCACAATTCACTGTGGACCAAATAAGCCCTCACACAGGTGTGCAAACACAGCCACACTGATTTACAGCCACACAGTCCTGGATGGCTCTCCGTATATAAACAGATGCCAACTGCCAGGGCCTACGGAAAAGGGGGAGCCAGCAGTGGCCTCTGGTCAGAAGGTGAGAAGGTGAGGGGACTCCTCCTTCCTCCCAAACCAGAGGCACCCTTAGAGGAGTGGTTCTGTTCTGGTCATTTGGAAGGAAATAAAAGAAACGCTTTGGGATTTGGAAGTGCAAATTCTCAAGCAGCGTGCTCTCTTCCTTTCCCTTCAACCGGGCTTCCTGGCTGGAGTCCTTTATCTGGTGCTTTGTATACATATTTTTAATCCTATACAAAAATGATAGGATGTCAAGAAGGATCTATAATAACACCATTTTTTTATTTCACTTCAAAGACTTGGCAATTTCTGATCCATGTGACATTCACACTCCTTCAGGGTCAAACAACATCTTGCAGCCTTCATAAAATGATTAAATATTTTAAACAGCTCCTGCTTATACCTCCATCGCCCCTCGAGACTGATACTGTTATCGTCTTTGTCAAAGCCAGTTTCCATCCGCATTTGTCATCCCTGCTTGCATTTATGAGTTATCAATCGCCACGTCAAAATGCAAAATAACTGATGTTCTTTGGGCGGTATTGGATGGCCTATCTGGGGCTTTTAATCAATGCTGATTTTTATTTTCCATACCCATACATAAATCTTTACCATTCCGGGCCACATATAATGCGTTTGTACAAAACGCAGTGACAGAAGCAGTAGCTGTATTATCAAACATTATACCTCGGGGCGAACTGAGTACCAAGGGCTTTCAAAAGGGAGCACTGGGAATTACTGTGCAGGAGACAGGACTGCGGTGGAGAATGTAAGGAATGGTTGTTGCCATTTATAAATCAACATCCTGCTAGCTAATCCTTCTTACTTAAATACAGTCCAAATTCTTTCCCTGATCCTCTGCAACTTAGTCATTTTTTTAAAAGGCAAAGTTTGCATAATCTACACAAATAATAATGAGCTGTGTTTTCTGATTTCTTCGACTTTTCCCTAGGGGCATAAATTCAAATGGCAGCCTGGAACTTATTCAGGAATAGCTTCTTTTTAACCTGCACTGGAATTTTCCATGGTGCGTCTCACCCCCGATTGCCTTAAGAGAGAGTTTGCTTTGTCCTTTAAAAGGGCATTTGCCTAGGTGAATAGCAAAGATCATTCAAACAAGACATTAGTGCCCAGCAGAAGCAGGCGCCTGCAGTACCCAAGCCTGAGAAATCACGCGGGGACCTCGAAAATGAAGCAAGGAAGTATAAACAAGCTAGAGCAAGATACAGCCCAGGTGTGCAGCCAGCAGAGCCCAGGAGTCCACAGGTACTCACTAGCATCCTCAAAAGATTCAGACCTTTTAGAAACAGCCTCCCAAAAGTTCTCCCTGCAATCCGCTTGCTTCTTCCAGGACCCCTGTAAACTAATTGGCCTTTGCCCCTCCTTTGTCAACTCCCATCTAAGGCAGCATCATTGCTACCAATTATCTCTCCTGGTGGCCAAGCTAGTCAAAGGACAAGGTTTGCAGTGAAGGGGGTCTTCAGCTTAACCAGTTCTTTGGGATTCACAGTAGAAATCAAGAACCCAAAAGATTGCTGCTATAATAAACTTTGATTTGAGAAAAGCCCTGCAGTTGTGAAGGCATCTTCCGGCATTCGAAATAGGAAATCAAATACCGAGGCAGACAGCAGTGCTGTTGAAGGATGAGTAATGGTCAGAAGCTAAGATGTGCTCAGAAACCAGGGCATCATCTGAAAGGCAGCATCAAAAGGCAGCTTCTGAATAGTTAATTCAGAATGGTATCAGTGTGACGAAAATGGCTTTCTGCGTTGTGTTTCAAGAGGCAATATGTTCTGTATTGAATTCGAGAACTCACAGCTTAACAAAATCAGTGAGTAGCCGGCCTCATTTGGCAACCTGTGTGCTCAATAAGCAGCATGTGATAACTTCAACATTTATCTATCTGAACACTGGGAGACTCGCTCACTCACCGCACAGGAAGTCGCTGCCATCTCTGCAATTTCAAAGAAGACCAAAGCAATGCATCTTTGAAGCAGCCTCATGGAGCCATGAAGAAGGCCAGGCTGCTAATGCCTGAGAATGGCCCAGTGGCTTAGCACATGTCCTCACCCTGACCTGGGAATGATCCAGACCAAGTCTGACTCCTGGGTGTTTGGTAGGTCTTGAAATGTTTGAAAATGACTCTCTTCTAAGCACTCAGGCGCAGCTCACTCAATTGGTATTGCAACTATTCATCACTGCTTCTCCCCTCCTTGGTACACTCTGGGCATTTTCCCTTCCCAGAGGGCCACCTGCAGTGTCCAGCCATATGCAGCTGGATCAGGTCACAATAAAATGGCATTATGATCACTGTCATTCTAACGCTTGCTCTTTTGTTTGCACATTCCAAGATTAACTTGTTTGTCCACTCCACAAACAGTTATCTTTGGTCTCCTGGGGGATTTGTTCCAGGACCCCTGGAGATACCGAGTCTGTAGGTGCTCAAGTCCCTTATATTTTCATACAACCTACGCATATCCTGCTGTATTTTTAAAATCATCTATAGATCATGCATAATACTTATTCAGTATAAATGCTAAATGAGTAATTGCTATGTTGCTACACTGTGTTGTTTTGGGAATAAAGACAAAAGAAAATTCTGTATGTATTCAGCATGGATACAACTTTCTTTCACAGAATATTTTTGATCTGTAATTGGTTGAATCCATGGGTGTAGGATTCGGAGGTCAACTGCATACATGGAATGCTACTGTCTGCAAGTGAGGTCCAGAGACACAGTGGTCTCCATATCAAGGCATGCGACCCCATCACCACCATGGTGGAATTTGCATGTGGTCAGTTCTTAGTGGCAAGGCCTGCTTGTCCACTCCTTGTGGACAATACAGCTGGCACAAAGCCAGGGCCACAAAATGTTCTTCAAAAATACTGAAGTTGCCTTGCTGCCTCTGGTGGGCTGTTCTGGATGACTCAAAGTCCACTCAGTGACTCTTATTTGCAGTCATTCATGCAGGTTAACCCGGTCAGGGCCTCTGCTAGTGGAGATGCCAGGGCCCATGGAGAAGGAAACAGATGTGAAGCTCCCTCAAAACCGTCCCTGAGGGGAGAAATGGTGAGTATGGTGGACAATTTACTCTTTGTTCTTCAATTTCTTTGTTATTAATTTGAATGTGTCTCAGTTCCAGGCTCAATATTCTGTTTTCAATTGAGCACCGGATACACTCTGGCAACGTACCTGCTTCCTCTAGAGCGCTTCTCAGCCAGAAGCAATCTTGCCCCTCCCTGCAAAAGGACATTGGGCCATATCTAGGGACGTGCTTTGGGAGTGAAAGTGGGGCTAGCCACTGGCGTGGGGGCCAGGGACACTGCTAATCATGCTCCCGAGCACAGGATGGTCCCTGACGTCAACACTGCCAAGGCGAGAGACCCTGATCTAATATGGCAAGATCCTTCCAAAGTGCATATATGCATGGAGGAAAAAAAAAAGAAAAATGCTGCTGCTTGTAGTTGAATGTATATATTCTAGCCTGTGTAAGATAAGAGGAGACAGTATTTTTCCCATTTCTGCTTGATAAGAATTGATAAATGTTTATTAATATGATATTTTTAAACCTGATTTTATTTATTACTGAAATGCATTCTCTAGGAACCCTGTTTCTGTAAAGCCCACAGGTATGTAGATGTAGTTATGCCATATTTAAATATCTAAATTGCATGTATATTGAGAAAGCTTGCTTTGCAAAAAAAACAATGTTTTTCATATTTATTTTAAATTTTGGATGAATCACAGCCAAATGTAGTTAAATTTAATTTCTGGATTCATGAAAAACTACACATGATGACTGTTTTGCCTTGTCATAACAGCATATGTGTCAATATTTCTGGGTGAAATCAAAGACAAATTCCAAATGATAATTTTGCAAATCAGTCCAAAATAGAGAGCACTAGGAATTTTGGCAAAGCATCCATGCTCTGTGTGTAACTGGGTAAATCTTTGTTATTTGCAACATGCATACACGTCCCATGCAGAGGTGAAGATTCTGGACAGCATGGGCTGGTGGGCCTGACAGACCTTCAACTCTTCACCATTCTCTCCTGTCTTGTGGAGTGGCCTGACCAAGTGACATAAACTACCTGTCCCTTCGCCTTCTCCTCTGTGGAAGGGGCTGATCACGGACACACCGACACCACATGGTTGCTGTAAGATGAGCAGGAATGGAGGACACAGAAGAAGCATCACCTGTTGTTTTACTATTGTTGATGCTAGTGCTATTTTTATGGTGACAAAGCACATCATGTCCTCATCCTAAGTGCATTAGTGTCCTAGGGCTGCGGTAACAAAGACCACAACCTGGGTGGCATAAAACAGCAGTTTTGTGGTCCCAGTCTGGAGACCAGAAGTCCAACTTCAAAGTGTTGGGCAGGGCCACGCTGTCTGCAGTGACCAGGGAGGACCTGTCCCCAGTCTCCCTCCCAGCAGAAAACCGCTGCTCCTCCTAGGGCTTGTTTCTGCTGGCTTCCCGGGTTTGTAGCTGACTCACATACCGGCTTATTAGTTAGACCTGACCCTTCCCTCTCTCCAGAGGAGCTATGTGCATGCCTGGGTCCACCCCCGCCACCCACCAGGACTGAGCAGCAACCTGGTGTTTAGCTCATGGTTCTGGGGGTCAGCAACGTGGGCTGGACTTAACTGGGCAGGTCCCCAGGTGCCATCTGTGCTCACTCCTGCATCTGCTGTCCGCTGCAAGGATGGCCAGTGCTGGGTGGTCTAGACTGGCCTCAGCCGGCATGGCTTGTGTCCCCTTTGTGTGCTTGTCACCCCAGCAGGCCAGCCCAGGCTTATGCACGTGGTGAGGGAGGGCTGCAGTCCTCCAGCTCAGAGCTGCATGGTGTCCCTACACTCTATGGGTCAAAGCAAGTCACCAATCAGCTCAGATTCAAGGGGTGGAAAAAGATGGCACCTCTTGATGAGAGGAGCTTTAAAGTCGCACTGCAAAGAGCCTGGGCCCAGGACGAGGAACGACTGGTGATCAGTGACGCCCTGAAGTCACCACACATTGTCCCGTCTTCAGTAAAAAGTTCCTGCAGAAGCTGAGTGGGGAGGAGGAGTCGGGGAAAAGCTGCAGTTACCGGCTGAGAAGGGGTGGCCATCTGCAGTGGAGGGGACAAATCCCTCATTGTAAAATGGCTGTCAGGGTCCCCGTCTGTGGCCCGTTTGTGTTATACATGTTTGTCTTCAGGACTTGGCAGGCTGTTCCCGCGAGGACCTCCTGGTGAATGTCCCACCTCCACCACTGCAGCGTGGACTGTCACCAAATGTTCCAACAGCTCACTTTGCAAACAAGCTGACCAGCCCCAGCCATAGTCTGCTGACCCCCAATCTATTTCAAATCTACATCCTTCAGTTTTCTTCCTGTGTGCGGGGTTCTGATGGCAGAAAACGAGGTGTTGGATGTTATTAGTATTGAAGAGCTCTTTCCTGGACTTTTGAGACTGTCCATGCCAGGCCTGGTGGAGCTGGCAGTGCCCCTCCGTGTCCCACCAGTACAGAGGCCCACAGCGTCATCTGTCTTCTAAATGCTGACATGGCATCTCCCTGAGAATTAGCGTGGGCCGCACTTGACTCCCTGAAACATCCCCACAAAGACCCCTACCAACAGGAGAGCCGGGGCCACTGCTAAGCCGCACCATCTTCCCTCTCTGAAGTAAGACTGCCTTTCTGAGCTCTAGGTTGCAAGGACAGCAGAGCCTTGCAGAGCTGACTATGACAAGTGAAAGAAAAGCAAACCCAAGTGCAGAAGGCTGCTGCTAAGCGTAGCGCGTGCCAGCCTTTACCAGGTCTGTCTGCCACGCACGGCTCTTCTCCAGGAATGGCACAAACTGTTCCGTATTTGGTTTCCAGAATCAGCAAATCACATTGGCAGAACAAAACTGTCATATTTGGTGGTATTTTGTTACATCCATTATTTTACTTAAGTTTAGACATCTATTTGCAAAATCAAATCCTACTTTAAAAAATTGCCATGTTTTGCAACATTAAACAAAATGACAAGCTGGAATAAAAAGTTGATTAGTTAGCAAGGCACGGAGGAAAACTCTCCTTCAGGTTCAGAAATGGAGACTTCAGTCAACAAAGGCAGTTCCTTTCTGGTGAACAGGAACAGGGTTTGGAACTTGATTTCCAGTGAAACTCTCTTTGATGAAACCAGAGAGCAGAGGCTGCCCGTGTGGCTGGGTGGAGACCAGGTGGGGCTTGTCGCCACTACTGTGAGTGGAGGTAGGACCTCCTGGTGAATGTCCCAGGGAGTCTTCACTGTCTTACCTCCACCACTGCAGCGTGGACTGCCACCAATGGTTTGGTGTTTGGTAGGTGAGGAACATTAGTGCTGTTTAGACGTGTGGCATTTTCAACTTACCATGGGTTTATTGGGGCATAAAACCACAGTAGGTCAAGGAGCATCTGTCTGTATATATATTCACATATCCCACATGAATAGGCTTATGTGATTACTGAACTTGGGAAGTCCCTATCTGCCACCTGCAAGTTGGAAAATCAAGAAAGACAGTGGTATACTTTAGTCTGAGTTTGAAAAGCCAAGAAACTGGAATGCTGGGTCCAGTGTCAGAAGAGGGACATTCAGCTCAAGGGAACAATATGCCCCTCCCCTGCTTTTTGTTCCATACGACCCTGACCAGGTTGAGAGAGGCCCACCCTGCAGTGGGTAAGCTTCTTCCCTCAGTCTCCTGAATCAAGTTCTAATCTATCCCAGAAACATCCTCACAGGCATCCCAGAAATACGTTTACCAGCCATTGGGGCATGACTTAGTCTGGTTAATTGACACATGAAATTAGCCATCACATTTCAGATATTTCTGAAGGAACATACCTTACAAATAAGTGTGCAACTTTGTCATATAATTTCAAGGATAAGCACAGCTGGTGATGGGACCTGTCCACATCTCAGGGTGTCCTCTGGCTGTGGGCAAGAAGGTTATATTTCCACCAGGGTCTCCAGATCTGTGGGATTCTTCAAGCATCTGCTTTCTTCTGAGGTTCCCTGCTAGGTGTCCAGGCCACACCCCATCCGGGCACGTGCTTCTCTCTGCTCCTTCCCAGGCCAGGTGTTGGTGCCCCTCACCTGTCCTCATGAACACTCCCAGGCTGGGTGTGTGCACTTGGTGGTCCTGAGCAGGGCTCCCAAGGCCTTACCTGGAACCTGAGAGTGTGAAGAAGGCATTACCTTCTCCTCCACTGGGCAGGGGATCCTTGAGGTGATGGAATTTCAGGTGTGGGTCGAAGACAGAGACTGATTAATAATGTTTATTGCTTCTCAAGGGAGGAGGTGACTCAGCACCATGGCTGAAGAAGGGCCATGGAACTTGCTCTGTAAAGAGCCAATATTCCGGGCTTTTGGGGCCATTCAGTCTCTGTCCCAATTGCTCAATTTTGTTGTTGTAGCATGAAAGTGACTATAGACAATATGTAAATGAGTGTGATAGTGTGTCCACAAAACTTTATCTGCAAAATCAGGCAGCATGGTGGGCTTGACTTGCAACAGGAATCTGCAGACCCTGATTTAAGGGGTACAGTGCCCCAAAGAAGGGGTCTTCAAGAAGATGTGCTTGTTGTTGGAGATGGAGGGGAGTAAGAGAAGCAAATGTGCACGTGAGGTCTGTGTGCTTGATTCCTACAGGGACTCTAAGGGTGGACGAGGAAAGAAGTGTGCTACCTTTTCCACTTCTAGAACACCCAGGAGATATTTCTAGATTGTTATTTCCTTGGGGAGGAGGAACAAAAAGAAGCCCTCTAAGGGTTAGTGCGTGTTCCTTGTAAGGTGAACTTGGTTGTCCCATCTCACGTAATAGAAGCTAAGGTGGAATAAATTGTCCATGGGATTTCCCTAAGCTCACTTTCTTTCATCTCAAATATAGAACCACGATGGTAAAAGTTTGAATTATATTTTCCTTCTTCTTCTTCTTTTTTTTTTTTTTTTTTTTTTTTTAGTATAAAGAATTGAACTTAGGGGCACTCGACCACTGAGCCACACCCCAGCCCTATTTTGTATTTTATTTAGAGACAGGGTCTCACTGAGTTGCTTAGCCCCTTGCTGTTGCTGAGGCTGGCTTTGAACTCATGATCCTCCTGTCTCAGCCTCGAGAGCCACTGGGATCACAGGTGTGCACCACCGTGCCCAGCAAAATTTGAATTCTTTACAGCAGCCTAGCGAGTTCTCAGCATGTGTTGAGAGACCAGCAACTGTGCTGGAGCAGAGTCTCTGATCTCTCTGCTGCAGCTGTTGCTAATACTGTCCCTGGTACATGTCTTGCCCTCTCCTGCCCTACTGAGTGTCTGCAGGCTGCACCTTTGGGGTTGAGGGGTGTGGCCACTGGCCAGACCTGGGTCCCCGTGGGAGATATGGGTGAGAGGTGAAGAGGTAGTAGGAAGAGAGAGGCTGACGTGTTTTCCCTTCTCTGCCTGTGAACTCGTGCCTTCTCTGTGAGTGACCTGCCTGGGCCATTTTCGTCCCTCCAGCCTCCGGGAGCAGTGGCTTTCGTCCCTTGCACGTTGAGGGCTGCCTCACTACTCCCGGCGTGGCTCCTAAGCAGCTCCTTCATTGCTTGCCCAATTCCCGATGTTCAAGTCCCAGTTGGACCCTGTCTGGCTCAGGCCTGTTGTGTCATGGCTTCTCTCCTTCACACTGTCTGCTCTCCTAGGTGCCATTTTCATCGTGGGTCCATTCTCAGGTGAGCCTGTGGAGAACCACTTCTCACTCTGGCACCTCCAGCATCATCCTGGGTGCTGGTACCTTGAGATCCACCCACAGACCACACTGACCTGTCAAAACAGCACAGGGCCCTGCCCCTCGCCATCTCACCCTGATTGACTATGGTCTTCTTAGTCAATTAAGAGCATTTTGAAAACCTTATTTCTTGCTAAAATTTTCAGGCTTTTGTTAAAACGACAGACTACACAAATAATACTTTTCTGAGAACTAGTGACTCTGCTGCTGATTTCAACTCTCATCCTATGTCTTATGTATAGGAGGACAGAATTTTCCAGATCATCATTAAAGCAAAAAAATAGTGCCCAAATCTCCTTTCCCTAGGTTTTCTTTTTAATTTTTGTGAATTCCAATTTGGAAAAAAAATTGATTAATTGAAAACTTTCCAAATGTGCAAAACGGTTAATTCCAGCCCTTATGTGGTTCCTTACGACTCAGAGTCCAAAGAGAAGCACCCTGAGGGCCTGTAATCATGAAGCGCTGGGGAAAGCCCGGACAGCCTTGTGTTCAGTCACTGTAGCTGGAAAAAGACGGCAGTGAGTGTGGTGTGGGCCAGCCCTACATTCTCATGAAGTTCACACTTCCGAGCGAACCAAAAGCCGGACTTGCCAACACGAAGGGCTGTCCTATTTTTTCTGAAGGTGACCGTGTGGCTATGTGCACCTGGGCTGGGTGTGCGTCTGCTTTGGGGCGTGCACGTGTGTGTGCATTTACTCCTGAAGGAGCGGAGGGGTCTTACTATCAGCTCGCTGCTGTCATCAGACAGAATAAAGTCCAGCAAACACTAGCTAAACCTGAGATTCTCCTTGCCTGTAAAACTCAGAATTGGACAGAATTTGAGAGTGGGAAGGAGAGAGTGAAAGAATGGAAAAACGGGGGGTGGGAGGAGGGACTGTTTTTCGTTTCCTTGAGAAAGTGAATAATGTCATCGTTGATTTAATTAGCAAATTCTAGATGTGCTGACAAAGGAGATTTTCTTGGGAGATGCGCTGGGTTGTGTCAATGCTCTAAATGAATAGGCAGAGCCGAGTTCCTGGTAATAACAGATGAACAACACAACTCGCCAAACCTCAAACAGTGCATAAATCAATTTGCTGGGAATTAACCACTCGCTTCAAAATTAGGGGTTACTTGACAGGGTTTCAGTGATTAGGTTGTCAGGGACCGGTATTTCTAGCTGGGATTTATCTATCATTGATATAAGTGCGTCTCTGGGCTGCAGACTGGCTCAACATGGGCTCGGAAGCTGAGACCAGGGGTAGGGGCCTCTGCCTTCCGGGAGGCAGCGGCCTTTGGAGGGACAGGCAGGGAGGAGAGCCTGTGGACCCAAGGGACAATGGCTGGCCTTTCCTGCTCTTCCTCACGTCTTTGGCATCCCTAGGACTGTGAGCCAGGAGCTGCGTCAGAGTCCTTTGGAGACATGTGACCCCTCTGGGTAGCATAAAGAGCTTAACAGTTTGCTAAATGAGATGGCTGAAGGTGTACAATTGCCCCACCAATTAACAAAGGCACTAAGGATCCCTGAAGCCACCCGGCCCAGGGAGCTGGTCCATCTGGTCCTCAGGAGGCAGTAGCCCTCTGGCCCTCCGACTCATGCTGCAACAGTGAGGCCACTGCCAGGACCCTTCTTGGCCGGAGCAAGCAGACGACGAAGCCATCTAGAGGACCTGGGGAGGCTGTGTCTCCACAGCAGATTCCCTCTCTGACTTTGTGGCCAGTCCTTTCCTGACTGTTATTCAACAGGTTTGTAGAGCTCACAAGTGGACACTCCCTCCCGACAGCTCCTGGCCCTGCTCCCTCTTCCTTATTAAGTGGGCCCCAGGCAGTGGCCCAGCACCACTGGCCAGCACCACGCGGTGCAGGCACCGGGCGGGGCGCCCTGGAGTTCCACGGCCCCAGCATCTGCGCCCTCAGCCCTCTCCAGGGTCTGGCACGTCCCTCTCTGTACCCCGTTTCCTTCGGCTAATTACCTTCCTTTCCTGGTTTCCCAAGCTTTGTAGCATGCATTTGTACTTCATTCATTTTCATGGTGGAGTAGTATTCCACTGCATGGGTATACCACATTCTGTTTATCTATTATCAATGACAGACATTTGGGTTGCTCCCACTGTAAGTCACAATTTTATCCCAGTGCCTGACTATATTAACAGTCAATTTTATTGTTTCTCCTCTGTTGAAGGACAAGAAGCTTGTGTTTTTCTAGACAGTTCAGAGGTCTTCAAATAGTCATTTAATGTATCATATTCCCTAGTTGAAATGTCTTTTAGAAAATCCTCTTCCTGTCTCTCCAGCTGGTGGTCTGTAATTAATTCAGTCAACCAACTGATGCATTTTATACAAAAAAGCCAGCAGATGAAAATCGATCGCTTGATTTGGATTGGCCAAATAGATGAAGAAAAACTACTGATGCAGACCGGCTCTGGACACTGGTCCCAAATGCACTTCTTCCTTATCTGTGCATCTTTGCTCCTTGACCATCTGGACCTTTTTCATAAATTCTGACTACAAATGCATCTCAGTACAAGCTCCTACAAGCTCTACTGATCCCTGCTGATTGTGAGTCTGAGACAGTGTTTCCGCTGCTCTGTGTGCCACCATGACAGCCAGCTTGGAGGACCACCCTGTCTACTCTCCTGGAGCTTGAGTTCATTAGGACGGAATAACTTTCTGTTAAGGGAAACACACACACACACACACACACACACACACACACACGGGATAGTTACTGCATTTCAAAGAGTTAAGGTTTGGAAGATGTTTGTGTCTTTGACTTACCATCACCAGGAAGTTTCTGCTGTGACTGAGGATTTCAGCGTGTAACTTCGGAGGTCAGCCCTGCCTGAGCCCATCGGGGAGCCTCTGCCTTCCACCTGGGTACACGTTCCTTCTGGGTCACCAGCTCACTCCATCTCAGAGACCGCCACAGCCAGTCTAGAGCCTGCTCCTTCTTGCAGGAGGCGATGATGAGTGAGAGTAACCGAAGGTGGACCTCACGTGTCATCTGCTGTCTGTCATCTCATCTGGGGCCCGAAAATCACAACGGGCAACTCCTCAGGGCCCCGGATCTGGAGCGCCCCCATCTGCCGGGCTCCTTGGAGCTGCTGCTCTGAAGCTGGGACTCCAAGAGGGAATTGACCCTCTTCTCTGAAGAGTCTTCTCCCACGACGCAAATGGCTGCGGCAACAAAAGTGGCTGCAAATGAAGCCGTTCTCGTGACAAAGACTGTAATGAGGCCAGAAAGCGGCACAAAATCAATGTGTTCTCATGGCAACTTTAAGACTGTAATGAGGACAAGAAAAACAGTCTGAAATTTATCAATTTTCATGACAACCTTGAGACAGTAACGAAAGTGGCGAAGGTATGAAATTGGTTGGCTCATCTCCTGACAAACAGGAAGCAAGCTCAAGGCAGCACCATGTTGACCAACCTCGTGACAAGCCAGAGACTGCAGCAGGAGCAGAAAAGGTTAGAGACACCCCTCCTATAACAGTCATCTCTATCGGTACCTCTCCACGCGTCCTTTAAGAACGATGTCACCTTGGTGAGGTGCACGTCAACCTCACACTTCGCTGTGGGGGATTCGGTGGCCTGACTTTCCAGCTGATGGTCATCCTTCTTTCTCATTTTCCTTTTGGTGCTGGGAATTGAACCCAGGAGTGCTTAACCCGCATCCCCAGGACTTTCAAATTTTTAACTTAGACAGGCTCTTGCTAAGTTGCTCAGGGCCTCGTTAAGTTGCTGAGGCTGGCTTTGAACTTGAGATCCTCCTGCCTCAGCCTCCAAGTTGCTGGGATCACAAGCATGCACTACTGTGTCCGGCTCATGTTTCTTTATGATAGGTGAAATAATTTGTGCTGATCTTACAGAATAGGCAATGTGACAGTCATTTCAGAGCGACATTACTTGATGATCTCAATGTGCTCTGTCAGCCTGGACTTATCAAAGGATAACCCAGAGCCTGCAGCCCTGCAGTAGTGACACAGCTCTCATTCTGGAAATAGCCACAAGGATACAGTGAGGAAGGGTGGTGGAAGGGGTGGCCTTCTGAGTCAAGGAGACGCAATTGCTACCATGTATTTATTTCTTAGAAGACTAGAGTTTGGAGGCTGGGCAGGAAAGTAAAAATACTGGGGAAAGATGTTGACAAAATTACATTGTTGTATCATGTGCTGTACAAGGATGCAACCATAAATCCCACTACTATGAGTAAGTATTCCCGGCTGGTAAGAACTCACCTTCTCTGCGAGTCACTGAGGAAGGACCGGCCCTCGGCAGAACATGCCTCACGTAGTGCTGCTACGTGATTTGGGACCCCTGGTCACTGGTTAATAATGTAGATACAGGACTCAGTAGGTCTGGGAGTGGAGCAGGGATATTAGGAATTAGCAGATGTCATTCTGGAACATGTTGAAGTTGGGAAGCATTGATTTACTGTGTGCAAAGGTACTGATTTGTAAAACCTGGATTTATGATTCCCAATCACAGGCCACGCTCACTAATTCCTGCCCACTAAAACCGCTATGTTGCATCCTTGACATCTTGAAGAAGTAGTGGAGAGCCAAGTTTGAATGTCATTTCATGTGCCAGTCAGCTTTCACCAGGCTTATAATAATTATTGATGAGTGATTGATGACAGTGGCTGGGAAGAATGGCTTGCCTTGCTTGGCTGGAAACTGTGGAGATAATAAAGAGACAGAGCCTCTCCTGTCTGATTGCTGGTTCTCATTATGTGGAATGTGATGTGGTCAAGTCTTTCTCCTGTCTGCCTGCCTGTTTACTGTTCTGATTGATTTGGTGGGTGTTGAGTGACAGGGAAAGAGCATAGTGTTTGTTTGTGGAGGGTAGGCCAATTTCTTCATTGTTGCATGCTTTGAATGACTGGATGCTCACCTGAGTTCTAAGAGTTCCTACTGAAGTCCCCCTAATTCCTCCCAGTTATTTGGTTGGTGGCAGGCTTCTAGTAGTCTTGCAGAGTTCAAGGAGTTGGATCTGAATTGTAAGGTTTTGGCAAAGGCTCTGAGTGTGATATTTTTCATCCTTGCCCTGTTTTGGAATAAGCTAGTTGTGTGATGACTACATCAACATTTCATAGTTGTCCCCAGACCCTCTCTCTCTATTTCTCACTATATGTGGATGTCCTTGATGGTTTGAATATTTCCAGTCAAGTCTGAAGCCAGGCCATTGCTGAAGGAGCTACTGCTAGGTAAAGACGGACACATGAGGATTGCTTTTAGGTGGATGTGAATGTTGTCACATGACAGGTTTGCTCAATTCTGAATTTGATTTTAACAATGCTAGGTGGCCCAGAAGCCAGGAAATTGGACACAAGATTGGGTGTTTTCAGATGGACATCACTGATTGGGCGTTTTCAGATGGACATCACTGATTGGGTGTTTTCAGATCGACATCACTGATTGGGCGTTTTCAGATGGACATCACTGATTGGGCGTTTTCAGATGGACATCACTGATTGGGCGTTTTCAGATCGGCATCGCTGATTGGGCGTTTTCAGATCGGCATCGCTGATTGGGCGTTTTCAGATCGGCATCGCTGATTGGGCGTTTTCAGATCGGCATCGCTGATTGGGCGTTTTCAGATCGGCATCGCTGATTGGGCGTTTTCAGATCGGCATCGCTGATTGGGCGTTTTCAGATCGACATCACTGATTGGGCATTTTCAGATGGACATCACTGATTGGGTGTTTTCAGATGACATCACTGATTGGGTGTTTTCAGATCGACATCACTGGCCCAGCAGAGGCCGAGGGAGTTGAGAGTGGTAGAGAAGGAGGCTTCCAAGTAGGTGACCCCTGATCAGGTTGGGAGGAGTTGGGAGGAGCTGAGTCATAGGTAAGGAGAGTTTTTTCTTGTTGGTCAGGGTTGGAGAGAGTGAGCTAGCAGGAGAGCATGAGGGATGGGGGGTGGAGAGAGAGAGAGAGAGAGAGAGAGAGAGAGAGAGAGAGAGAGAGAGAGAGAGAGACCAAGATCGACACAAAACTATCCCCAACTAGTGAAGACAATCATGAAGTCACCCTGTGGTGCTCTCGTTTTTCAGGCCAAATTCTCTCTAGTTTCTCTGCACCTTTGTTCTAGGAGTCTGTCTCCTACGTCAGTGTGGCCAGTCTCTCCTGCTGTGTCCCCAGGTTTCCCTGTGAGTGCAGAAGTGTTATCTCTCCTCTTGTCACAGCAGACACACAAGGTAGCCAGGGCCAAGGCTATGCTGGAGCTACAGGGTGGGTGACAGTGAGACTGGGAGGCCCAAGGGTTGCCTCCAGGTCAACTGGCCAGTAAGCCTCAGGCAGGGGTGGACCAAGTCCCAGAGTTTGCTCATGACCTTGTCTGTGCCCCATCTCCTGAGAAGCATGACTATGATTCCACTTAGAAACTCCCTTTAAAGGGTTTTCAATGAGTTTACTCAGAATTTTATTTATGAAAAGTTAAATAAAAGTGTCAAATATCCAGATCTCTTCTTCACGTGCTATTCACGTGAAGAATCACCTGTACACACTTGCTGTGCACCTCAGTTGTTCAAACACATGGCTGATTTTTGAATCTCTCTTCAGTGAAGGGTTCCCCATGAATTGTGATGGCCGTGTGGCCCTCCTTATGTGGTCTGGTGGTGTGCTGTGAGGAGCATCCTAATCTGAGGTGGTGAGGGATGGTGTCCACCTCTGGACCCCGGCACCAGCCAGGAAGGAGGAGGTCCTGTGCCCCGTGCATGCTAGAGAGTCCCTTATGCCAAATCCTTTTTAAAGACTTCTAGTGCAGGAGGAATGTCGATGTAGAGACAACCAGAAAGTGGTCCAGGGTTTTTCCTGTAATGAGGTGCCACTGTCTCAGGAACTGTGTGACGTGTAGCAGGCTGTCAGGCCTGCGTGCTGTGGGGCTCAGGGCAGTGACGGGTGTCAGAATGGGCTTTGCTAAAGCTAAGTGCCTGAGTCCAGTGTAATCCCTGGTATAGAGGTGACACTCAACAAACTGCTGAAAAATCCTTAGGCCACATCATCCATCTCTTGCGTCTGAGTGGACAGAAGCCACACACTTTTGGGGTGTTGAAGTGACTCTTTCCTAGACTTTAATGAAGTCAGTCAGGGAAATGAGAGCTTCTGTTTCTCCATCACTGGGTTCTTACAGTGAGGCTAGGCCCTGACGTGGGACATTCTCAATAGATATTTGTTAAATTGATTAATTAGCAAACAGAAGGCAAAAAGCAAGTGAGCCCACTTCCCGTATTTTCCAGATTTGGGGAGGCAAAGCTGATTTTGACACATTCTGCCTAGAGTTCTCTAAGTTTTTCTTAGAGTTGTAGTACAAATTTCATTCTTGCACTTAGTCATGAAAAATTTATCACTGTAACTCAGGGTCCAGGTGCACCACAGTGGAGGAGGAGGAGGAGGAAGGACAGATAGTGGAAGGAGGAGGAGTGGGAGGAGAATAGGGGGAGGAGGAGGAGTGGGAGGAGGAGTGGGAGGAGGAGGAGAAGGGAGGAGGACAGGGAGAGGAGGTGGAGGGAGAGGAGAAGAGTGGGAGGAAGAAGAGTGAGAGGAGGAGTGGGAGGAGGAGGAGTGGGGAGGAGGTGGAGAAGAGTGGAGGAGAAGGGAGTGGGAGGAGAAGGGGGGAGCAGGGGGAGGAGGGAGGACAGGGAGAGGAGGAGGAGGAGAGGAAGAGGGGGAGGAAGAGGAGGAAGTTGCTGCTCTGCTGTGGGTCTTGACCACCAGATGGGTCAACATGACTGCAACTTGGGAAAGACACAATGGTACAGTGAGCAGAAAGAAGAGAGGCCAAAGTGCTCATAGCAGGTGACATTGCTGCAGGGTGCTGCAGTGGGCCTGAAAGCTGATGGGGCAGAGTGGGACCTGTTATTCTGAGCAAAGACCATGTTTCTGAAACATGCTGATATGCCCACTTGGAAGGAAGCAGGGGTCACTTGGTGATGACCTCCTGGCATCTTTTTGAAAGGATCAGGCAATTGCTATACAGTATACTCATAGCAATTTGTGCTTTTTTTTTTTTTTTTAAAGAAGAATGGAATTACATTACCAACTCCCACTGTGTGGATAATAAATAAAGATCCCAATGTCAAATTTCAGAGGTCTGTATGTTGTGAAAGCAACCACAGACTTTTAAAAGCTCCGCTAATGAACACTTGACTTACTCACCAGGGAAGAAGCGCTAAGTTGCTGCCTTCACTTGGTGACGGATGTGATTCTTGTGTGTGGGGATCTGCTGTATTCACCCAGGTGAGATGTAGGAAGGGGGATCAAGACAAGGAGATCAGGGGCTGGGGTGTGGCTCAGTGGTAGAGTGCTTGCCTACACGTGTGAGGCACTGGGTTTGGTTCTCAGCACCACCAAAAAAGTAAATAAAGAAAATAAAAGTATCGTGCCCATCTATAAAGAAAATAAATAAATAAATAGAGGACATCATTTTAGAGCCTCTTGTTAGTGAAGCTGGCAGTTCCTGGTGTGGGCGAACCAGCCTTGGAGAGAGTGTTCATGGTTAACCTCAGTGTGATAGGGTCCCGTGTGGGACCCTGGTTGGCTCTCAAGAACCCCTGAGTAAGGTGGCTAGAGCTGCAGAAGCTGCCAGTCTCCGATCTTTGCCCCCTGCTCATCCCCGCCTCTCTGAGGGCGCATCAGAGGGCTCAGACCCTGCAGTGATTCCCACTCTAAAAGTGCTCTCGAAGGCTGACGTTGAGAGAATCATTGTGTAGTTTGGGTTCACACGGATGCGTGTGTTTGTTTCGAATGGTGTAAACAGCTCCTGGGATCCTGGGTCTGGGCAGGGCATTTATCCCCTCATGTCAATATCCATGATTGAGAATGGGATTTATGAACTCCCATTTCCTCTCAAAGGAGGCCTGTGCACATTCGTAATTAGGATGGGCTAATCTTTGATGAACTCCATGGAGTGATATGAAAATGTATGAAATTTATCTTTTCTTTTTTTCTTTGGATTTCAGCCACATTTTTTTTCTTAAGTTAAAAAAAAAAAAAAAAAAAGACCATTGTTCCAATCACGGTGGCTCTCCATGCCTCCCGCTAATGTGCTTGTGGAGGAACCGTTTTTAAATGAGAAGTTACGGGAGCTGCTCTGATTGAAACAAACTAGTGTTGATTGCTGATCAGCCATCTGTAAAGGAGGCCACCTCAGGAAGGATATGAGCTAATGAAAAAATGGGCCTGATTTGGGAGTGTGATGGGCTTCATGCCACCGGCCAGTGTGAGTGGCATGAGATTACGGCAGTAAGAGGAGAGGCAGATTGAGAATAAGCAACTTCTGTCTTAAAGATTAAATGGAAAATTTGCTATTAAATGTGAAAGACATAAAGTGGGATTACCGCTCCGAGGACAGCGGTAGTTGAACACACCCTGCAGGCGGCAGGGCCACCTGCCTGCTGCTGTCCCCAGCTCACTCGCCCTGTAGCAGCTCAGTCACTTTACATTCCAAAGCATGATGGGAGACCAGGAGGCCAGTGCTGTGGCCCTCTGAAGCCAGTGGCCCATGCTGTAGGGGCGCTTCCTGTGGCCTTTGTTTCTTCAGTGACCTTCAGAGCTGGAAAATTCTGGTGATGAAGCTCTTAGGTGTTCCAGAAAGCCAACAGACCATATTCAGGGACATCGATGCTTCGAAGGTGGGGTGGAGGCCAAGAGGCCTCCAACTGCTGGCTGACCTGGAGAGTGGCTGTGGAACTCAAGGACCCCAGACACGTTTGGTTATAACAAGCCCAGGGCCAGGGGCTGAGTTCATCAATGTTCTACTTGCCAGGGCACTGGGGACTGCAGTGGCTCCTGGCCACCCTGTGCAGGACAGGTGTTCTTGGCTCACTGTGTGCCTAGACGTAGACACTCACAGACACTCCTAGACTAGCAGAGACCAAAGGGAAGCTCTGGTGTGTAGTTGCCTGCACAGTCCATACTGTTGACCAGCTCCAGTGGCCTGGTCTCATTTGGTCTGTTTGGCACCAGGACAGACAGTGCCCTATGCTTGAGACTCTGGGTTTGAGCCCTTTGTCTTACTCATCCGCCTGCCTGGACATGTGCTTATTTTTCTGGGAATTCAGAAAAATCTAAAGGAGTGAATTCTAACATTTCTCTGATTCTATTTTTAGGCTTTGACCAGGGTTTATATTCTAGTCATTGGATTGTGTCACATTTTATATTGTAATGAGCCAAACACTCGGCTTTATAAGGACTAATGCCATGGCCATTGGGCTCCCTAGAGGGTGTCAAAGGATCCTGATGGCTCTGTGGGGTCAGACCTGGGCAGCTGATCTCTGTCTACTTTCTAGCTGTGATGGGAGTTGTGTCCTCCCACTTGGGTGGAACACAGGGCCGTCGCCTGCCTTGAGCATACCTTGTTGTAGGGCTGTGGGGAGCTTGGGGCTGAAATCAATACAAACAGACCAAGCTCCCCACAGCCCCACAAAGACAACCAGGAATGCTAAACATATTATGGTTGCCCTGGGAAATCTAAAGCTCCAAGGATATGTTCAGTGGACGGGTAAATACATGCATGAAGTGTTGGTAGCCATATCTTTTGACCAATTCAAATATAGTTGTTACAATTTGGATCTGAAATGCTCCTTCCTCGTGTGTTGAAGGCTGGGTCCCAGTGCAACATATGCAGAGGAGGGGCTTTGGGAGGTGACAGGGTCATGAAGATTCTGACCCTCATGGAAACTCTAGCAGGTGGGCCTCGCTGGAGGAAGTTCAAGGTCACTAGGTGCATTTCCTTGAAGGGTATGTCGAAGAGGCTTTTCCTCTCTCCTTCTGCTTCTGCTGCCACGAGGTGAGCAGTCCTGTGCCCCCACACTCCCTGCCACAGCCCTAGGCCCCTGGTGAAGAGCCAGGAAACTTTGGACTGAGTCCTCGGCAACCCTCGGCCAACACGTCTTCTTTCTCAGCTGTTTTTTCTCAGGTCTTGTGTCAAAGTCATGGGAAGCTGACTGTGTACCAATCTTTGCCTCCTATTGCCACCAGAATTCTGCTCCCAGGAAACCCACACCCAACTGCGGGGAGGGACACACAGCTGCAGGGTCTCTGTCACACCCTACATGCTGCATGAGCCCATATGGATCAATGGGAGGGGACAGGCTGTGCAGAGTGGCACTTTCCTGGGCTGGGTTGTATGTTCTGCAGTATTGCACCATTTTATATGCTATGTGACTAGGAATATGGGGCACAAGCAGTGAAATAAAGGAGATAACACTGGCTCCTAGATTGGATATGCATCATTAATTCTTTTCTTTTTTCCCCTCCCCTTTAAAAACAGCCCTATGAATTTACTACACATGAAATGAGGGCCGAGCCGCTGGCTTGGGTCTTGTGTGTGGTGTGGAGACGGCTTCCTGGAAACTCCCTTTCTGCTGCAGTGTGGCCGGGAGCTGCCACTGTGCCCTGCAGCTTTGGGGGGCAGGCAATCTTGACACGGCCTGGTGGCTATGCCAAATAATATGATAGGTTTGTGATGACGACAATGTCAACAGGGATCAGAGTGAGAGAACCAAGCTCATTTTCACTTTTGACCCAAGAAGGACTCATTCCCAGATTTTCAGATGTGAAAAGCTCATGCACTAATTAGCACTGTCTCTTGCCCTCAGCATCAATTTTGAAAGTCACCAGTTCAAACTGAACACTCAGAAACTTGGCAATATAATCCAAAGGAAATCCAAACAGATTTCAAATTAATCAGCTTATGAATCCAATTTGCTAGCTATAATAAGACTTTATATTTACATGACACTTTTTTCTATTATCGTTCTTACAGCTAATAATGCTGGAATAAATATTGATTCAATACAGTTCAGGGTACAGCCAAGGCATCACTCACTCCCACCCTCAAGACTGGGCAGCTGGAGACGCGCTGTGTCCTGGGTTCTCAGGATACGTCTTCTGGAAGGCCGTGCTCCTGCTCAGCTCCAGTCTTCTCCACCCCACCTCTTCTTGCTGACCAAGGGAAATCCTGTGCCCTCCCGAGACTGGACGAGTGGCCTTGTGGAAAGCTGCTCCCTAGGCTGTGGCCTCTCAGCTGAGCCTCATTGGACGTCTTCCTCTGCCACTCTCGGTCCATGGTGCTTTGTGGCCTTGGCTGCCTGGTCCTTCTCTCTCTGCTGCCCTTGCACTCTCCCTCATCTTTGCTCATGTGCCTCCTGGTCTCTGCTTGTCCTGTCCTGGCCCTTGACGCGTGCCCTCCTTTTGCAGGCAGTCCCGCCGAGAGCCCAGCTCTCCCGCTCTTCTAGGTCAGCAGCTTCGTGTGTGAATCACTGGTGCTCAGCAGCCCTGTGTAACTTCTAGTCTGCTCACTACTCTCCCTTAACCCATCTCCAAGAAGAAGGGGATCGGATGCTAGGGGCCTGACTTCCTCTTTGAAAGGGAATGCCTTTGCAGTGGCACACCTACAGTGTGGTCTGCGATCCTCTGTGAGAGCTTTATTTTCTACCCACCAGCACAGCACCTGACATATGGAGGACACTCCATGAATACTTGCTGAATGAATCCATTCCCCTGTGACCGGGGGTGCGGGGGTTGTCTCAGCCTCGTCAATTCATTCACCACTCTTCCAGCAGGTGTTCCCAGTGTCTCCCCGTCCCCAGCACTGCTCCAGCAGGGATCCCTGCTCTCAAGGAGATCCCAGGGAGGGAAAAGACAATTAGAATGTGCCAAATAAGCATGTGGTAAATTCAATGAGAAGACAAAGGGAGGGATGAGATGAGTTGGGCTGAGCTGGTAGCTCTTCTGCACTGTGTGACCATGAGTTGGCCACAGTGTCTGCAGAGGGTCTTTGATTTGGGGTCCTCTTAGAATGCAGGGAGAAGCAGTGATTCCATTTCCTTGGTTTGAGGCACAGGAAGAGCTTCCAGTAGTGGCATTTACAAAAGCCTTCAGGAAACAACCCCTGACTTTAAAAGGTATCCGGGCTTTATGTTCAGAAGCCGTGGCTCTGAATAGAACAGCTGCTGCATTAACGTGGACAGAGTCTCCAAGCTTTTGAGAACCCATCTCTTCCTCCACCCTTCCCCCATGGCATCTGTGTGAGTGTATGCACACATGCCTGTGCAACAGGAATTTAGGATGGACAGATCTTACTGCTAACCCGACTGTCTTGTCCACTCTATTAAGGGACCCTTGGAGAAAGCAGATGCACTGTGTCCTTATAATTGGTCCTGGCTGCTGCTCTGCTTTCTGTCCTGGGCATGGGAAGGCTGAAGAGAGACCCCCCCAGGTGACATGAAAGAGGGAAGCCACCTAGGAAAGGTGAATTCTGAAGACATGGAGGGATTCTTTCTCACTGGTTCAACCTGCAGAGGAAAGAGAGTCAAACCAGGTGCTGCACAAGAGTGCTCAGAGCTGGCATCACCAGCACTGGCATGGAGCTAGTGCCCTGTGCCAGCTGGGTGAGAGCTGGAAAACCAAGCCCCAGAGACACTGAGTGAACTCCGAAACAAGTGAGGCGTCTCACTCCAAGGCTCCTGCCTTTGCCCACTGCTGTCTCCCACAGCCATTAGGGACAATCGTCCACTCATGTGCCTCAAGAGTTCAGTCTCGCCTTCCACTACTATCCCTCTGGTGCAGAATATAGCAGCACTCTTCCTTCTGAGACCTGAAATGCTAAACGGTCTTCATGTTCATTGATGTAACCACATCCAAGGCAGTAAACATTCCAAAGATAATTTCTGCATGTGTTTTTACTCTCTTTGTAGTGGACAGTCCTTAATTCCAGGTTGGCTCCTTCCCTCTGTCCCTTCCTAGGCTCGTGCTCAGCTGGGTTCCAAAATATGGCAAAGATAACACTGTATGCCAATTATATCAGTCTGAATTTCCAGTGACCTTTGCAAGAAACATTTTAAGGTGCACATTTGTAAAGCTATTGAAGCAGTCCTGCCGGGAGTGGTTGCCCTATTGCCCTAGGGTGTGAAGGTGTGAGGCCCTGCCTGGCTTTGGGCTGTGATGGTCTTTCCATGATTGGCAAGTGCCTCCATTGCCTGGGATCCAAGTTAATTCTAGGCATTGAGACTTTTAGCTCTGTCCTGGATCCTTGTAAACAGCATCTGGTCTTATCCCATATCCAGTGGTCCATTTTTTCCTGTCTTGGTGATGAAGTCCTGGTCCTATTAGTAGATTTCAAGGCTCCAGTCCTGAGGCAGGCCCAACAGGCTCCCAGGCCACCATCCTCGGGAACAGTTTCTCCTAACTCCCATCCCTGTGCCCAAGACCACATTGGTGGCCTTTGCAGACAGGGGCTACGAGATCTAAACAGATGGGGCTTGAGTTTTAGCAAGTAGCTGTAGGTCTCTAAGTGTCTGTCCTCATCTCTCTACGAACATAGTGGGGCGGCAAAGGCTGCTGGGACATTCTTTGGGAGTGCATCTAAACCACTTCCTATCTGTCTGGCATGTGCTAAGAGCGCGGTAAACACTGAGAGCTACTGCTGTTACTTCTGCTGCTCTTCTGCCTGCTCCAAGCTCAGAAACTGCTATCTGTGGAATTCCCTATCAGGGTGCCCCATTATATTTTAAGCCACCCTATCTTGGAGTGGCCCTACTGGCCTGCTCTATTCTGAGAATAGCTGCGTCTTCCTTACCTGTTATTATTGGTAGACGCATCTTGAAAGTCCCGCTGTCTGCACATGGTTGACTTCCAGCCCCTGCAGCTGGGCTGGGTCTTGGGAACCTTCTCAGTTCCAGGTTGGCTCCTTCCCTCCATCCCTTCTTAGGCTTATGCTCAGCTGGGTTCCAAAATATGGCAAAGATAACACTGTGTGCCAATTAAATCAGTCTGAATTTCCAGTGACCTTTGCAAGAAGCATGCATGATTTTTAGCCACTCCTCTTCTCTGAAGGGTGTATAAGTCAAGGCCTTGCTTTCTTGTTAACTTCAGTTCTTAGAAGCACACAAGGCCTTATTTTTCATCATTTTTTTGATGGATCTCAATATTTTCCCAAGCACATAACTTAGTGTAATTTGAATTTAGTGCTGGATGTTTAGTTTCCTGGACGTCACTGTGGTCACTGTGCCAAGAATCCCCCCCTTCCTGCAGCAAAGTCAGTTGCCGGAGACAAGGCTGTGAGACAAGGCCACAGTGTTCCTACCAAGGGGCAGGCGTGGGCCTGGGGCTGCAAAGAGGAAGAGGGGGAGGAAGAGTGTCTTTTTCTGCTCAGAGGTGGAACTGCCCCATCTCTCTGGGGCCAAGCTCAACCCGATTGGGGTAGCTCCGAAGTGGGGCTGCTGCATCAAGCCTTGTGTACCCCTCTTAGGTAGGGTGTTTCATTTGTGCTTTGAGCCGTTTGCCATCTGGGACTCTACTCATTATTCCACAAAACCCACTGTCAGTCAACAGCCATCAATCATGCAAAATTCACACGTTCCATGGATCTGTCAGGAAATCAAAAGACTGTTAGGGTTGTTGTGATTACCCATTCATGAGCCATTTTGACTGGAAACTTCACAGACCTTCCTGTTGCTGCAAGGAGGGGGAAGCGTTTAAATCAATCATTTGAACAGTTTGTCAGTGAGGACGTTTCCGACCCTGAAAGCCACCTCTCGCCGTTCTTGCTTCTCTTTGGTTCCAGCCTGCCACAGACTGTGTTAGATGGTTGCTGGTTTTGTTCCTGGGACACCTCACCATCACAAGGCAGCAAATACAACAAGGGACTCTATTCCAGGTTATCCTTCGTCCTCCTGCCTACGTTATGGATCAACCTGTCTGAAAAGGAGGACGGCATTTGGAGAGAAACAGGGAGGAGGAGGGCCTCCAGGATGGTTCCCATTCCAGAAAAGGAAAAGCCCCGCTTGTCCAGGTCAGTGTTTGATGGTGATCTGTCTCATTGTAGAAATGTGCCTTGGAATTTGCCTTTGAACAGGTGGGTCACTGCAGAGCTGTGGCTCTGCTGGGCGCGGGGCGCAGGGAGTGCGGGGAGGGCAGCCTCCCTCCTCTGTCTCCCCGGTGTCGCGCTGTGCATTGCGCCTTATGACCAGCACTGACAGATTAACTTCTGTCTCTCTGGTCGTCACTTTGTGAGTCACTCTCTCTCGTGTTTGCAGTGAGCAGACACACAAGATTCTTTTAAAAAGCAACTTCAGCCAATAACCCTGCAACTTCCTCATTGAGCCCTTCTGAATTCCAGGTTGACAAATGGGATCAGGTTGAAAGAATGGGCTGGCATGGGCGTCCGACCTGGTGCCGTCCTGCTGTAGCTGAGGGGTATAGGCAGGGCAGCCAAATGCACAGAAGGAGCCATGAGATGTCAAAAGCCTGGAAACGTGACCATCTCTCAACTCTGTGCTCACTGCAACCTGCACAGCTCGCCTCACCGAGGGGGCCCAGTGGGGAGAAAGAACAATTAAATAGATGCAAGACCTTCAGCCAGCCAGCAGACAAACAAGCTTACAACAATCACGAGGCAACACCAGGAGCAGAAACAATAACACAGAACAAAATGAAAATACTACCTGGTAAATAAAAAGCACCAGGAAGATCTGTGGTCTGACCCCACCAGATGACCAAGAAGTCTCCCTGGGAGGCCACTGGCCAGTCGTCTTCTAATAACTCCAGAAGAACGTCAGCCTCCCAGTACCAAAGAGAAGCATCCTCCCTGTGGCTGTACCCTACCAGTGCTTTACCTTTAATGACTTCGCCAGAATTGATGATAACGAAGCACCTTGCAAACAGGTGTGCCCTGTTCATCTCTGCTGGTCCTGGACAGCTGCTGCTGCTATGTGATATCTCAACCAGGGTGGCAGGTGGAGGTGTGCACCTTTCCCTGTGGTGGCAACTATACCCTCTGCACCCCTCTCTACCCTGTCCCTTGTGGACCTGCTCTGATTATTGCAGCTGACTTTCTGAGTGTCTTGTACACCTGCAGCTTTGGAATGGCCAGGAGCCAGCAAAGCCCCAGACTGTAGTCGGCAATGAATCTCAACCTGGGGGGAGGGGACATCAAGGGCACTGTGATAATTCGGTGCCCTTGCTATCATCCTGACCTGCTTAAAGTGCTGCTGTTTTGTGCCAACGCCCACGTGTGATCCCTCAACATTTGTGTGTATTTAAAACTGGGGAAAACAAGAAGCTGTTTGGAGGGGCATAGTTTCTAGAATCTGAGTGATGGAAGGAGAGATCATATCTGAGACCCTTCAGCCTTCATTTGCATCCTCCCTGAACCTAGTGCATAAAGGGAAGGGCCAGACAGAGTATTGGAAGGACTGCTGTTTACCCTGGTGTCCATGTCTTCATCAGTCAAGAGACACTTTGGGGAAGCAACCACCCTAAATGCCAAACATAAGGAAGGTGACCTAAACAATTAAGATAAAATACAGACCTTCAAAAGGCACTACAACTAAATACGAGGAAAATCTAGCCCTAGCGAGAGTGGGGGATTTATGATCATGAGATGCAGTTTGAGCATTCTCCAGGGTTATAAATACAGATCCTGATGAACAGAAAGTCCTTCCCCATGTCCACAGTAATCTTATCTCTGAAATCTCCCATCATGTCTAAAGTTGATGCTAAATCGTGATCAGCAGATGTCCTGTAAACCACCTTTGTTTATTTGAGGGCAAGTTCAAAGAGCACCAGGGGCTTTCTTTTTATTTTAGGAATATTTGGGCCAGAAATGGCTTGGTGTTTTATGTAACCAAGCCTGCAACCCAACGTTAGCCTCAAAATGTTGCTCCATCTGATCTTCCATTTAGATTCAACTGAAGAAGTGTCATGTTCACCACGATAAAGGAATAGAAATGTCACTAGTAGTCTCCTAAACAACTTGTCCCTGTGATTCTTAACAGTGCAGAGCATAACCTCTGTGAGCCAGGGGGACCATGTTAACTCTTTTCATCTCATTTCTCTTGTGTCTCTGAGTATTCTTATCCAGTGAATTAATTCACCAGCTACTGTTTTTGGGCTTTCTGTATTGAAAAACTCATTATTTCAGAGGAAGTACACTGAAAATAATTAAGGAAAAACCCAGTTACTATAATTAGCCACCTTGGATAGGGAGAGGCCCACTTTGAGTTATTTTTTTATGTGTGGAATTGCAGGAAGATAAATTCTCTTCCCTTCCCTGCTCTGGAGATTCTACTTGAAGAGTCATGCTGAAGATTAACTTTCCATGGCTTATGAGTGAAGCTGAAAGTGTGTCAAGCATAAAGACTGTGCTCTCAGATGAGGGCTGCAAAGCAGCCACTGTGATTGTTCATTGGTGGCCCCGTGACAAAATCTCTAGGATGCAAACTGCGAAAGGAAGCTGAATTGGGGCTATGTGTTGCTGCCGTGGATTGCTGGGTCAGTTGAGCCATCCAGACTGTGCAGGCAGCTCCCCTACCTCATCTTTCCCATTGGTATTAGCGGGTTCTGCTGAAGAATGGTGCCTTCTGTAGGAGAGGGGCCAAGATGTTGCGGGAATGGAACCTCCTCTTCAATATCCAAGCAAGGTCGCAAATCCATTTGTGGAAGCCGTTAGAACAAAGAGCTTAATGAATCTTTCAACAGCCCAAGATAATTCATAGTGGGGCAAGATGAGATTTCCTACTGCTACTTTTATTTAATGGTTCTCAATCATGTATAGATCACAAACTTTTCTTCTCATTATTTAAAAAGGAGGAGAGCAAGACCCATCTCATTCAGGATAGAGCAGTTCTCAAACTTTCCTGTGCTTGCCAGTGACATGATTAGTGGGTCTGGGGTTGCCAGTTTCAATTAAGGTCCTGGGAGACGCTGATGCTGCTGGTCTGAGGCCCACCTGAGCCGTGCCATCTCAGAGGGAATGCAGGTTTGTTGCTTCAGCCACACACTGCGAATGAGCCTCCTGCAGTGTGACCTTGTCCAGCTGAGAGTTTTCCCAACAACTCCGTTGCTGCTTTCCCTAAGTTTCTGTTTCAGGATGTGGTGGAGAAAGACTGCTTCTGAATGCTTAATATTGGTTTAGAAAAAATCAAAACTAGTGAACCTCCCCTTTAACATAAATACTGTTTATTCATTTGTATAGGAAATCTGTTTTGCATAGATAATGCCGATTTAAATTCTATCCCAACTCTAAACAATCCTTCAAAAGCTTCTTTTATAAAGGTACAATTTACTACAAGGTGAAGTTTAATATTAGACTTAAGTGTTTTCTGTCCCAGCCAATGATGTTTGGTTCCTAAAGGGGCAAACCCTTCCAGACAGAATGAATTCCCCTTTGCAGACATGGTCTTGGCAGGAATCCTGAAGATAAGCCATTTGCCAAATCTGAAGACTCCCTCCTCTTCTCATGCAAGCTGTAAAGTGTATTCTACTTGGGCAGAAAAAAGAATAAAGGATGTTTTGCTCCCTAGATAAGTGGATCTGTATTTCCAAGAATTTTTTAAACTGAAATATCTCAGAGTTCCATATTGACATTTTCAAATATTTTATTTTTATTCAAATACAATAGGGGGAAACTGAAATAATTTCTTTGGACGATTTTGTCCCTCTTTCAGCTACCAAAACCCTGTGAACACACTTGGAGTTGGTTATTCTTTCTGCATGGTATATGAAGCACTGGTGTGTTGCACAGAAACTTCTGGACTATGTTGGCAAGGTCGGTGCTTCCAGACCATTCTCCTTGTTACTGAGTCTGGAAAGCACACAGAAATAACTTCATTGGAGCATATGGAAAGGAACAATTACTCTTTTATGTCTCTTAACACAAAGCAAGTGCTGTTAAATCATTGGACCATGTTTTGGTCTATTCAAATGAGTTTTGTAGTCCTGTAGTTTGTATGACTCTCATCCAACATGTGTTTATGTGCATATTAAGAAATATCCTTCTTTTTCAGAGGTCAATAATTCCTTGACTGTTTGACCAAGATCCTTTGGTAAGAAGCTACTAAGTATAGAAAGATAAATTAGGTAGCAATTTATTAATTATCTACATCCTACTATCTGCAGTAGTTTCTCCTCAAGTCTCCTAATCTTAATGTTTTTGAAGTTATTTTTGTAGACTGCCTCTCACTTTGGGTCTGTCTGATATTTCCCTAGGAACGGACCAGGCTGTGTGCCGTGTTCTCCTTGACTCCGCTGGGGTGGCCCAGAAAAGCCTTGTCTTGCTGTTGTGGATGTCACCTCTGCCAAGTTATCCTGCTAAGATGTCACTCCACATCCTCAGTTGTAACGGCCAAACATTATACGGGGAGGCTCCAGGGCGTGGGGCAGACTTTCTTCAGCCCTCATGCACATGCTAGTGTTGGCAACTGCTGGAGGTTCCTACTTGAACCATTCGGATGGCTGCCAAATGGTGATTTTTCCAATCACATCATTGATACTTCATGATTGGTTAGCTTTTCACCCTTTGGAAGAGATGTATATTTCCTCATTTGTTTGCTCACTTATTTAATCTGCATGGATACTTAGATTACTCTTTTATCCAGTGGGCTGTTGTTATCTGTTTACTTCTGTTATTTATTTTGATGCTAATATTTCCCCAATTTTGGCCAGTAGTAATGCTTTCAAGCCTACTTGTATTTTTGACATATTCTTATCAGTCTTTGGGCATTTTTCCCTTCTGGCACAAAAGTAGATTCTAAGCTCAACCTGTACTTTTCTTATCCCAGTTTGGTATCAACCATTTCTTCAAGGACACTTTGTTCTTTTAATGGAGAGTCATTTTTAGAAACCAAGAACATGGTGCTAGGTGCAGTCATTGCTACTATAGTATAATTGCTCCCAATCCTCATAGCTAGACAATGTACAATTGTAAGTACAAATTATATGTGTGTGTAGTATATTATATAATTTCCCATATGTATCCATTCATCTATACACCTATCTATCCATCTACTTATCCATGAGTGTACATCAATAGCTCTAGCTTGAGTCCCAACACCGCAGGCCCATTATCGCTCTCTCCCTTTCTATATCTGTACCTTCCTTCTCTAATGGCCAGAGCACTGGTTTCTGTTGTATGGACATATTTGACAATGTACTCACAGGTGAACTCATTCTCCTGCATGAGGCATCTCCTGACCCTGCCTACTGCTTCTACAGCTACCTGACTCCCTCCCCAGTGGCATCAGCCACTGTTGGCTTTCTGTGCCCCCTGAGACTGCCTAATTTATATTTTTCTGAGAATAGAGAGGAAGGAGGGGGGAGAGGAGAAGAGAAGGGAAGGGAAGGGAAGAGAAGAAAAAAGGACAGGTGAGGAGTTTCTTCAGAAACTCATGATCTCAGTATTCCCTACTTTCCAAGTTAGTAGTTAAGGAAGGTGAAGATAGCTTCTCTCTATACTAATGCTCCTGCTGCCATGGAAGACTTACCCATCTACTGACAGGGGATGAAGTGTTTCAATTCTAAGAGGAGGCTCTGAATACCATGATAGGTAGTACTAGGCACTTTTATTTTATCCGTGTGTCTTTGCCCAGGAGTGTCCACGTGTCTGTACCCAGGAGTGCTTGCATGTGTATTGAAAAATGGAAGTGGCAGGTATAGACACCACAGCATAACCCTTCACAGAACACACTTCTTCGAATCCAGATTACATATACAATTTGAAGGCTGAACCTTTAGGCATAGAGGTCTATACTTCATGGTTCTTATAGACATGGTACAGTAGAGGCGAAGCAGCCCTACTAGCTGAAGCAGACAGGGCATGAAGGCTTTCGCTGAGGGGTTGACAGAGACAAGCTCTGGGTGGAGCTCCACTCCTGCTGCTGTGGAAGTTTTGGTGTATATGGCCAGAGTGGAGCCAGTACTTCCTCCTGTTTGTGGGAAGGTGACCATGAGAATGGCCCTGAGCAGTGCTTGGGTATGCAGTAGGAAGTAGGAAGACTCAAGGCTAACATGACCCAGGCCAGGGCACCAGATGTCCATGAGGGCACCGTATAGCGCTCATGAGAAGTGGCAGTGTGCTCAGAGGTGGGTGGGTAAAGAAAACCCTTTTCTAGTGGGCATGCCACAGCCCTGATGCACTTCCCCAAAGTCTACCACCTCCTGTCTGTTATGTTAACACTTGGACCTTCTCACTTTATAATTCAGAAAATGCCCAGCTCTCAAGGGGTAGGCGACCTTATGGAATAAAAGACACATGTAGCGTGATCCTACAGGCCACACTGGGGTAGGAGGAGATGAACTTACTGCTAAGAGTGTTTTTCCCACTGTGTACTTAAGTTTCTGCAACAGTAAAATAGAATGGCTGGAGGAAAGCATTCTGAGGGCCTATTTGGCTCTGTCTGACAATCTAGGATTCAAAAAAGGTCTGATCAGAATCCAGTGGATTCTTTTGAGGAGGACTCTGAACTGGGGAGGGTTCAAGTTTACCTCTAGGTGGACAGCGAGATGGTGGGGGAGTCACTCAGTGGTGACCATATGTGTTAGGACTGCACAGGGCACTGACAACCCAGATTCCTCCAACTCAGTCCTGTCTCCCCCACAAGCCCGTCAGACACAGGATTCCTATGAATGTGTTTCTGCGTCTGGGCTTCATTCCTGAAAGACCTGTGCTATGGTCACTGCTCCCTCCTTTTGCAGCACCCCTACCCCAGCACTCCTGAGATCTATCACACAGGAAGAGGGGCAGCAAACCAGGCACAGCCTGCACAGAGCAGTGCTCGAGCAGGTCAGTGTCTAGCCCTTGGCCTGTCACCTTGATCTCCTTTTGCTCTTGTTCCAAGGAAGCTCTTCTCTCTCAGCCCTCTCTAATGCTCAAATGCTTCTCCATCTCCTCCTCACCAAACTACTTATTAGGCCCAGAAATCTAGGGGTTGTCCAATTGTGAGACATGGGGTCAAGGTGTTACCTCTGCCTTTCACAACTGACTGTAGGGTTGCAGAACTTATTTCACTGCCTGTGGACTTAAAAGGCCTCCTCATACAGACAGGAGTCATGCTTTAGAGAGCGGCAGCCCTACTGCTCTTAGAGAACACAGGGATTATGTGTCTAACTACTTTCCATGAATAAAGGGCCAGGGAGGTTCATGGGATAAAAGATGAAGGATGCTCTGGAAAGCCACCAAGGATTCTGAAGTTGAAGTTGTCAAGGAGCCTGACAACTTGGATAGCCATAAGATTCTAGAATTCTTCCTACTGGGTTTTTCTTCCTTTTCCTGGAAGTCTCTGTTCAGGAAAACGGAGCATTATGTTCAAGGATCTCAGCTACCAGCCAGGAGGGATGAGGTGCATAATTGAGACCTAAATATATACTAGGCCAAATCTTTCAGTGACTGGCACTGCTAATGACAAAGGCCACATGGAGAGAAATCCGGAGGAAACAAGCGCCATCTCCATAATAATTCACAAAGTGTACCCAAGCCTAGCAAATTTGTCAGACTGTGATCTTCATTTTGCACTTTGATGACCCTACTTGAAGGTTCAGATCAGTAACTTACCTTTGCCAAACTACTGTTCCTACTAGGTTCGTCACTTATTTGATAGGAGGATGAATATACATTTTACCTGAACACTGCCCTCAAATTCCCTTTCCAGAACAGCCATTTAGGAAAATCAGATTTACTATTTAACAGAGAAATACAGCCTGTAAATGAGGCAAATAAGAGATAGATA
Organism: Callospermophilus lateralis; assembly: GCF_048772815.1. Classification (NCBI taxonomy): domain Eukaryota; kingdom Metazoa; phylum Chordata; class Mammalia; order Rodentia; family Sciuridae; genus Callospermophilus; species Callospermophilus lateralis. Next base: position 3,137,086 of record NC_135321.1, on the reverse strand, counting down.
ATTTAGATATTGTTGATCTGCATATAAACTAAAAGAAAAATGCTGAATCAAATGACAGGTTGTCACAGTTTTTCTTTTAAATTCAAATCAAGTTTTTCTCAAAGAGGGATGGCCAAGGCTGTTGGGTTCCCATCGGGCCTGTGGAGAGCTCAGTGTCCTGAATTCTCCCATACAGCTCAGGGACTACATGCTGACAAGAATTGCTCCCATGCCTCTCATGCCTGAATACATTGATCCCTTTGCTGTCAGTGACCCTATTTGGTAACCCATTATTTTAAACATCCATTACTATTAACATTAACTAATAGTTAATTACAACAGAATTCCTATAGAAGTGCATAAGAGAGTCATATGAATGCCAAATGAGTACATTAATGATAGGTGTTATCACAATGAATACAAAATGATTTCATAATGACCGGGGTATTGTAATACATCATAAAAAGACTGCTTACTATTATAACAGATTTAAAATGCACTCTTGAGCTGCAGATGTAGCCTATCAATGTGGGAGGCTCTGGGTTTCTTTTCCAGCACCACAGAAACAAAAACAAGAATACTTCATTCTTGGCCTTCATTCAGCATCATGAGTTACCTGAGAGTTTTCCCTGAAGAATTCTCAGGAGCCCATATGTCCTTCATCAAAATATAAGCAGTGCTACTCAAAATCAAGTTCAACTTTGAGGAAATGTCATTTTATTTCTCCTTACCAAGGGCCCTAGGTTACTGTCTTAACTAAATTCAGCTCATTCATTTATTCATCCAAACAGCCTGTAAACATTTATTGAACACATATGATGTCACTGGCATTGTGCTAACTACAAGGACCATGAAGAGAGTAAGAGAATTCTTGTCAGTGAGAAAAGTCAAAAGAAAAAAGATATGAGAAAACATAATTATAATAACATGTTTTCTGTGCTAAACTAAAGAGAAAAAGCAGTGTGTTAGGGGACAAAAGGAGCTATCATGCTGCCAGGGATTTTGTGGGAAAGTGTCACAGACAAGAAAACATTTGAACAGGACTTTAACATGGGGGTAAGATATTGGAAAGTAAGATATTGGGTTGGCAGTAAAACCATGTCCAGTGTACATCGTAGGCAAAAGTAGAGAGGCATGAAATAATGCATTCTACATGGATCCTGAGTGCAGGAGACATGAGATAGTGTGGTTAGAACCAAAGCCACAAAAGGGAGCCTGTTTGCTATGACTTTCTAAAGAGTTTGGGCTTCTTTTATCTCAATTTTTATGTAAAACAGCAATTAACACATCTAAGAAACTCAGCGGAAGTTCACATAGCATAAAATCAAAGAAAACTACAGCTAGTCATTTCTGAAATACAAAGGGGAAATATTGAAGATAGAGAAAAATGAAGTATTACATACCAGGGAACAATAAGCCAAATGTCAACTGATTGCTCATTAAAAGCAAGGAGACAAAAGATAAAAGTGCTAGGAGGAAAAAAAAAAACTATTAGCCAGAATTCTATATCCTACACAACTATCCCTTGAAATAAAGATCAAATGAAGATTTCAGATATATGAAAACAGGGAATTTGTTATCAACTGATCTGCAGTACAAAGAAGCTTATTCTTCAGACTGAAAGAAATGGTATCAAATCAAAGTTCACTTTCAGAAAGGAAGTAAAAACACCAGAAATGGTAAATGTTGAATATTTATTAATTTACATAAGACATATTAAGTTTAAAACAAAAATTATAACACCACATTGTGGGACTTACATGTAGATGAATATTTGTGTCAACAATAGTACAAAGGATGGGCTAGGGCAACAAATGTAATTATAATGCTTAAGCTTCTAATGTTTCAATTTGCAACAGTACAATTTTACCTCCTATTAGATAGTGGTAAGTTTCAGCTGGGTATGTCATCCCTAGAGTAACCCTTTAAATAATAATGCAAGAAATAAAACTAAAATGATCACAGAAGAATGAAAATATTTGATTAACCTGACACTAGACAGGAAAGGAAAAACAGAGGCACCAAAAGAGCTAGACAGTAAAAATAAACCAAATGGACAAAATGGTGTACCTATGCTCAACCCTATCAGTGGAGTGGAAGTGGCTTCTTGTGTTACAGTCTCTGAGTTGCTTCATTATACCTATTGTCTTCCCAGTTCTTCATTCACTTTTGTAACCAATTCTTTGCATTAAATCTCCTGTGCTTTAAATATTAGAGTGGTTTTAATTGTCCTATTTTGACCCTGACAATATATACATGGCTGTTTAACCAAGTCAAGCTCTTATTTTAAGGTGGAATATCATGCAGCCAGTAAAGTTGATGTAGAGAAATAGAAAATGACATTGGGAGCATCATGGGAACAATGTGCAAATAAAACAGTGTGCTGATTTGACAGTAACTTTTAGTATTCATCAACATATTTATAGTATGTAATCTGGTGAGACATTACAAGGGATTTCTGATCTCAATTTTGGAATTTCTATGTACTGAATTTTTTCATCTGAAAATGAATTATATTTTTGTTAGAAAAAATGAAGTAAAAAGAAAAAAATTGATAAATATTGTGATCTAAGGCAACGGCAGTGAGGATGAAAGAGAAATGGTGTAGTTTTAAGACACTTCTTGAGTTAAGATGATTTGTGATTAACTGGACATAAAGAACAGTGTCTAATTGAGGGAGATCCCCACTTGGAAACAGGATGTCAATTCCTCAAAACTGAGCAGGAATAGGTGCATGAAAAGCAATCATAATTTCTGGTTCATGTAAGCTCCAAACTCAGCAAACATCTAGGAGGCAGCTGGATATATGGATCTGGCATTTTGGAGAGAGTTCAGAACAGAGATGAAAATTTAAATTATTAGCATCTAGAATTAGTAATTAAAGCTAAAGGAGCATTAGCTGTGCCTGGTGGCTCACGCCTATAATCCCAGTGGCACAGGAGGCTGAGGCAGGATTGAGAGTTCAAAGTCAGTCTCAGTGAAAGTGAGGCACTAAGCAATTGTTAGACCCTGTCTCTAAATAAAATACAAAATAGGGCTGGGGATGTGGCTCAGTGGCTGAATGCCCCGGAGTTCAATCCCTGGTACCTCTCCTACCTGCCCTCACCCCCAAAGCTGAAGGAGTACTAAATAAGCCAACTCAGGAAAAGCTCTAGGGGAAAAAAAAGGACTAGAAGAGAATCTTTTTATTTCATGGTAAACATCTGCACTTCAGGAGTGGATGGAAAAGAGAACCTAGCTCAAGAGATCTAAGTAAAAAATTCAGAAAGATAGGAGGAAAATCAGGGAGATAGTGATGTCCTGGAAGCGAGGGAAAAATACTTTGAGTAGAGGGCTCTAAATGATATCAAGAGGTACACTGTATGGTCTACTATGTACATTCTTGGATTTGGTAATTAGGAAGATACTGATTTTATATTTTACACAGATATTTCAGTAGTGGGTGGGCAGAAATTGTTTTGTGAAGGGCAAATTCCAGTTTTGGAATGTATTTTTTCTGTCTTCAAGTGAGAAATACTGATGGCCCTTACTCTAAGAGAGAAAGCTGAAATCGTTTTGTTTTGGGGTATTATTTTATTTTAAGGAGAGTTTTAAGCATATATACAAATAGGAGGGTAGAAGCCAAATAAAAAGGAGAGATTAAAGATGTGTCTGTGTGCATGCATGCATGCACATGTTTATGTGTGAGAAAAATAAGAAAAAAGAGACAGTGAGAGACTGCCTGCCCAGGACAGCCAAGAGCAGTAGAGAGTGGTGGGGTTGTGGAGCGAGAAAGAGTGTGAGAGAGAACCAATGCACGTGTCAGGAGCAGCCTGGTCAGATATGGAGGAGAGTGCCTCTTTTTCTCTAAGAGAAGTGCAAGAATAGGTGGGGTAGTCATGAAGGAATTCTACAAATCTCTTATCTAGTAGTTCATTTCCCCCCCAGGAAATTGGGGCACTATATCTTCTGCTGAAGACGATAGGTAGTGTTTGGTAGGACTTAAGTGGTTTGGGGGGATCATTTGCAGCTGGAGTTCATAAAAGCAAGACCATACCTACTGGTCAAGTTTCATGTTCCTCGCTCATCAAGAGCCCAACGAGGTGCTTCCGACCACAGCCTTTCTCAGCATCACGTGTCGAACGCTGGAGCCCTTGGATGCACTTGGGTCGCTTCAGCTTTGCCTTCCTGGGGAGGATTAACAGAGTTCAGTGGGAAGCAGGGGAGCCAGAGGGCTACAGGGTCCAGGAGGAGGGCAGCCCAGGAAGAGAGTAGCCTTGGCTGGGCCTCTGGCCATCTGAGCTTTGGAAAAAAATTTTGTTCTCTCATCCATTTATTATTTCCTCACTTATGCAACAAGGACCTACAACGAACTCTCAGTCACTAGGGATGAAGTGCGGAGGACAAGGGACCACGTCACTATGCTCCGAAGTAAAGAGGGGGGACATTAGAGAACTTCCAAGTGCAGGCCAACCGTGGTCCGCTGGCCGCCTGGGAAGGCCTGCAGGGCTGAGTCCACGCTGCTCCAGTGACCAGGGCCCGGCGGGGATGGCCGGCCGTCGGTGGGGGAAGGCAGGCCCGAGGATTTGGGGGCATCCTGCACCCGGTCGACCAGTTCTTCCCTACATCTGCCCAGCCCGGGTTTCTGAAAAGAAATCCCACAAGATAGTGACCACTTCCATCTCCAGCGTGCGGCCATCGGGTGGCCTGGTGGCCCTGTGGCTCTCGGCTAGGCGCCGGCGGCTCCGCACTCAGTCTCCAAGCCAAGGCCCAGCGCCTGAGGCCGCTGCCCCGGAAGCTGCCGACAATGCCCCCGGAAGTCAGGCTCCGGAGGCCCCCGGCCCACTCGCCCGGAAGTCGGCTCCAGAGGTCGGAAGGACAGCAGCCGGGCGCCCGGAAGTCGGCCTCGCAGAGCGGAAGCGGAGCTCCTGCCGTCGGGCACGAGGTTCGTCGCTTGGGGAATGGGAAGGCGGGTGTGGGCTGGAGGGCTGTGTGGGGCCTCGGACTGCGCGTCTCTTGCGGCACGCCGCGGGGAGGCCGAGGCCCAGCCGCCGCCCCAGTCGGAGAAGAGGCGGGAAAGGCCAGGGCTGCTCGCTGACCCCGGGGGAGGCACAGCAGAGCCCGCAGCCGCCAGCCAACCTCAGGGGGAGGCCGCAGAGCCGTCGGGGGCGGGGGCGGGGACGGGGACTGCGGGAGGCCGGGCGTGGAGGCTGGCGGGAGGTACCTTTCTCGCTGGGACTCCGCTTTTACCCCAGCCTTGGTAAATCTGATGTAAGAGGGTGGTAAGGGAAAGACAGCCCCAGGTCACCCAGTACCCCTGGACTGAGGAACAGCCGAGCGGTTACAGCGATCACTGTAACGCAGTCAAGAGCCTCTTTGATAGAATGTAGTCTGCAGACTGTTCAGACTCCCAGACGGCTGTGTGTGTGTGTGTGTGTGTGTGTGTGTGTGTGTGTCTCTAAATGTCCCCACCAGCCTTCAGGAGGCCAGGGCGGTGTGCTGCAGAGCAGCATGGAGTGATGACTCAGCCTGGTGTCCCTGGAGGCAGTGAGGCCTCCCCTGGCCCAGGGCAACTCTGTGCCAAATCTCCCTTCCCTCTCTGTTGAGCCTCAGGTGTTGTGTAAGTCTTCTTTGCAGCCCTCAGTTCAGAAAGGAACTGTAGGCTTTCATCATTGTATTAAGCAGAGTGTTCCAACACACAATTGCCTCATGGTCTGTACATAATTCATTGATTTGAAAATTACTTCTGATGACTGTACCTGGCTCTCAGGTCAGGCTCAACCAATTCTGTGGCATGTGCATGGTTGGGGAATGATACACAGGCTGAGTTTGACGATGTTGTGCTTTCTTGGGCCTTCCATCTCAGGGGAGTTCTGTTCTGCTCTCAGCACCTACTATCTGCTGTATAAAGCCTTATAAGTGCTTTGATAACCCGGCAGGTTAAGGGGCCTGGTACCTCATATCCTTTGTGGATAGCTTTGACTCCACTTACCCCCTTTGGAATGGTAAGTTGCTCAGAGGACTTAGATTTCACTGATAGGATTTTGTTAATATCTCTACTCTACTCAAGAGGACCCCTGAGGAAGGTACAGAAGCTTTAAGGCCTTCCTGCTATAGAATGCTTCAAAGTCTATCTAGAGATATTGTCTGTGACTTGTTAGAATTATATAGTCTCTGGCTGCACAATCTGAATCTGAGTCTGCATTTAACATAATGATTTCTATGCATGTTTAAGTTAGAAAGGCATTGCTTCTAATGTTGATGCCTCTGATTCTTGGCATGTGCTATATATAGTATATGTGTATGTGTGGGGTTGGGGGTCACTCTGTGGAGCTGACATAGCCCATCCACCTGTTTCTAATGCCCAGTTGTCCAAACACGATTCCAGCCATGACTCATTTGTGTGTCAACCTTTAGTGATGACTCATCATTTATAAACCCCTGCATGAGGTGTGTCAGTGCCATCTGACAATGCCATGTGGCACTGATGGGACTGACTCATCCATGATGTGGACAGATTAGCCCACTCATCCCTTAGTGAGCAGCACAGGAGCTGGCTTCACAGAGCTTTGTGCTGTCAGAGCCAGGTCTTCCCACCCCTGCCTGTGAGGTAGTGCAGGGAACAAAGAGAGGCACCGTGGGCATGTCTGCGAACCTTCACGGGGAGATTGAGGAATGTGAACCTGAAGCCTGCATTGTCATTATTGCTGCTGCTTCTGTGCACTTTTGTGTCATTGGGGTCTAGTGTACCCAGGAGCTCACTTCTAGTCTGGCCTGTCACGTTTTGGTTTGGTGTTCTTGCCACCTCTGTGTGTATGGAAAAGGGTGTATGGTGACAGATGAAATGGAAAAATGGCTCCCAGCGACTTAATTCAAATGTGATAGCTGATATCCTTCTGTAATCTGGTCTCTTTGTGGGCAGCATCCATAATCTGTTTTAAGTGGTTCTACTTGTCATGCAGGACAGTGATGTCTGACATGACTCTAGGAGTTGGAAGACAAAGATGGTTCCACCCAGGACAAGAACTTTCTGTATGTTTGGATCTACTCTTCATTATAGTCTTATTCTCTGAGACACACAGTCATGGGCTGTGGAAAAAGGAGTTCCACCTCTGCCATCCCTCGCTTTGTACAGGGAACCTGGCCATCTGCACACCAGTCCTCAGGTGGATTCGCCCTTCGGTCGCCCAGCTGCACTGTGAGTTCTGAATCCCTGGCTCCCCTGACCAGACTCTTCAGTGTGCAGCTGCCACAGACAGCCTGGACAAACCCAGCCAGGCAGGCGGAGCAGGGCTCGCCTCATAAAGGTCTTCACACCTGCCTTAACTTTGAGTCTCCTTGCTTCTGTCAGGAGGTGCCACAACCTTGGACGGAGCTCTTGTTGGTGTTAATTGTTTCCTTTTCATTTCCAGCTGGTGCAGAGCTTTAGCACTGTAAGTTGCTCAATTTGATCTCTGCACTCAGGAACAAGGTAATTAACTCAGCTACAATTTAAGGAAACAGACCTGCCTCGACTTGTTGCCGGTCTTCAGACAGTGCTCCATCCTAAATCATTTGATAATGTGAGCGGCTTGACGCAGTTCTCTTCTTGACTGAGGGTTGGTTCATTAGGTCACAATCAGTAATTGATTCTCAGTGTGTCTCCGCTGGTTTTATTACAGTAATGAGGACTATTTTTTTTTTCATCTCCTCTAATATGTTATCCAAACCATCAGCTTCTCAGTTTGGTGTTAGGATGACTTTGACAGGTTGTTAGCAACTATATGATGTACAGAACATCACAGAAATGTCTCAAACTGTGTTGCTGTGTACTGCACAGAGCCTTAGGTGGTCCCGAAAGAAGTGAAAGCTCTTGCAAGGAGAAAGTTACAGCAGCGATTGAAAATATGACCGCAGGCTCGATGTCCTAATGAAGAAGTTCCTCACATGGTTGGACCTGTTTTCACTTGCAGGGCAGATTTCACCAGTCTGGGTGGCATCTGCACCTCCTCTCCAGAATATTCTTGAGCAGCGAAGGGGAAGAGCAAAGCTCAAGAGCAAAGCAGACATTCTCACTGCAAAAGTTTCAGACTCCACTTTCTCCCTGGAGTTTTTTTTTTTTTTTTTTTAAGTGAACAATACTTTGCTGACCTCTATCCAATCTGATTTCCCCTTAAGTTCTTTTCATGTTGAGAAATGGAGATGTATAATATGAAGGCCTTGAGAGATGGATATGGGATTATTTATTGTGCTTCTGCTGAGTTCCTAGATGACTTCCAGCTTAGCTATAAAAGACAAAAGAGGAGGAAAGGCATTTTCTGTTTTGATGGACATAATAAAAATGTTAGAATAAAATTTAATGTTTACTTTTATCCAATGAACACTTTTAAAAGTTTAAATTTCTTTCCAGATTTTTTGAGGTTGAGGATTATACTCACAGGAGTTAGCACGGTTTGATAGCATGGGGAGTTTAGAGTTCAAGATTGCTAAGAGTCTTGGAATCATTCTCTGAAGAGAAGAAACTGAAAGACACAAAAACAGTAACATATAATGACGGGTTTCTTGAAGTCTTTAGCAATTTTATATAAAGGATTGCAGGTAGAGGTTGAGTATGAATATCATGAAATAAATTGTATTTGGGATCTTTGTCACAGGAAAATCAGCATCAAAATTATAGACTAGTCAATGTTTCCTTTAAAGTCAAAAGTCACAAGAACATGGAACAAAGAACAAAGAGCCCAAGGCTTTGGCTTTAAATCTTCAGGAGTGATTTTATCACATGGTAGACACAACTAAATGTCTTCCTGTCTAAGTCACAAACAGTGATCCTGGGGAGAGGAGACTGTAAGATATGTCCAAAGTATATATTCATACACATTGAAAACATACATTTCTTCTACTGTGAATTGGAAGTACAGGGACAGAAGGTCTGGAGACAGCTGGGACTGCTTTGCCTCACTGATGTGGGTGACATCATTAGCTTGCTCTGGATTGGTGGTGCAGCATCCAGAACTGTCAACTGATCCCATATTTGTAGCTGAGATTATGAAAAGCTTTTATCAACAGTAAAAATAATATTTAGCAAGCCTCATCAATCCTTCTTTAAATAAAGCACCTATTTTAGGTGAGGTTAGCAGTTTCATTTATAGGATTAATTTTATCCTACAAACTGCTATGCAATGTCTGACAAAAGATCTTTTTATAAATTCAACATTGGAAAATAAGTCATAATCCCATCTGCTTCCTTCATTCCTTTCCACTCTTTAGAAGGCATTCAGCAATACAAGGTCTCCTGCAGACTGAGAAAGGTGGAACAAATATTAATAAATCACCAGCAAATATATAGATGAAAGTGACAGTGGCTACAAGAAATCAAATCATTACACTTGTTCTGCTGTGCACTGAGTGAATAACTCTTGGCATAGAATTTGGACCCCAGAACATACAGATTTCCAAATGTCCCCTGAAGTTTCCTGAGGTTTTAGGTCCATCACTGTTCTGATCCCTGGCCTCTAACAGGAGAAAATCAAAGCCTCCAAGAGGTCAAGTACATCTTGAAAACAAACATTATTTGAAGGGATTCTCAATCTCCTTATTCTGAGTGTCTTCAAAAATCGAGTGCCTGGAACACTGTTGACACAGGAAGGAAGTGGGGGAAGAAGGAAGGGAAGGAAAAAAGGAATGAAGGGAGGGAAAACCTTAAATAAAGTAAACCCCACTAAATAAAACCTAAGCTTAGCAAGATTTTATTTCCCCATCCTTCATTGGTTTCCTAGGAAAAGGGATCTCTGCGCCACACACTTAAGAACATTTTTCTGCCTACTGCTTTTCCTAGAAGGATTTCCCTGATTTGTGGAGTGCTAGTTCTGACACTGGTTGTGGTTGAGGAATGGGTTACAATTTTAGTGCAGTGACCATCATCTGAGAAAATATGAGGGTCATGAGGCACCTGGACACAGAGTATCCCAGGTCACTCCACAACAAATGTGAGCAAAACATCTTGGCCTGCTGTGCTTCAAGCCACCTTGGAGCTGGTATCCCAATATCTGCGATGTTACTTTTGGGTCCCGAAGTTCACATTCTGAAGGCCAGCTCTCAGTTAAACAATCCTAGATTTACAGAATCCTCAATAATAGGAAAATACTTCCTCTGATACACTTTACAAATTCCAGGGACAACCATTCCTTGATTAGCATCAGTTTTTCTTTGTTCTTTTTACCTCCAGGCTCCTCATGATTCTTTCCACCTAGAATGCCTGCTTGCCTCTACTTTTCTTCAAATCCTTTGAATCTAGCACAGTCTCACCTTTGGTACATGTGCAGCCCCCCTCCATTTTGGATGGTGTTTGGACAATTGGGCATTAGAAACAGGCTGCTTATCCTGCCTGAGACACACTCGGAGGCTTGCTGGTAACCAGTGATGCTGATGCTATTTGGCCTCTCCCCTGGAATACTTGAGCACCTTAAGTTCAGGAAGTCCATCATGAAATCCAACAGCCCCAGAGATGCTCCCTCAACTCCCATCTCAGCCTCTGGAATTCCAATCAGCCTACACATCTAGCTGCCACAGTTTCAGTTTGTACATGAAACCAATCCATCTCCAACTCCTACCACTACTAATCCTAAATTTTATTTTTTCTTATCATGTCTGATTTTATATTCTTCTGTCTCCTCTGAAATTTCCTTCTTGGACTATTAGCCTAACTTGTTTCTGGAGATGACTCTTACTATCACACTGTCTCTAGTTTTACCTCCTCCATTATCTTCCATTTTTCTGCTAAACTGTTCATTCTAGAGCAGGGATCCAATGTCACTCATGTGCTTAAAACCCTCTCATGACTCAGTTGTTTTCAGGGAGAGTAAAGCAGAAGCATAAGGCCATTTATGGTGGCAGGATCTGCTTACCTTCCAAATGGGTTTCTCAGCATCCCTTGCCTCCCTCTTCCATCTGCCCACCCTGAGTACACACTTCAGCCAGACTGAACAGGAGTTACTCCTGGGTTTAGAGTATGAAAGGCTCCTTGTCTTGGCATGTGTATATAAGGCCCAGCCTTCACTTGGGATGTTGTCCTTTCCCTGGGTCCCATAAAGGCAAACAACTTGTCTGCTTCAACACATTATCTTTATTGTCTAGAACAGGAATACAGAAATTGTAGAGAGCTCAAATACATTTAATGTTAATGAAATAAGCCTGGCTTAGGAATTCAAATGAACACCATGCCCTTCATAGTATTTACTTTAGAAAACAACAGAGGACAAACCCCCAAAACATTTGTTTTGCGAAGAAACAAACTCTTGGATTAATCCCATTTAGGAAGCCAACTTTTAAGAACACTTCCTGTTGCTCGCCCCTCCCTGCCAGGCATTGTCTAGCATGGGTATCTACATTTATTCCCCAAGTTACAATTGATTACAGAAATAAGATTTATCAAAGGGTAAAAATTTTCCTGCACTGAGGAAATGTAAAGAATGTGCCCTGGTTTCAAAAAACATTTTCATCTATATGAAAAGTTATGATTCTATTTATTGAACACATAGTAGGAGCCAAGCACAGTGCCAGGGCCTCTACAATAAAGGATAAAAAACAGTCTTGGGCTGGGGCTGTAACTCAATGGCAGAGCACTTGCCTAGCATATGTGAGGCACTGAATTTGATCCTTAGCACCACATAATAAACAAAGGGTTTCTGTCCATCTATATAACTACAAAAGGAAAAAAAGTCACCAATCCCTGCCTATGTTGGTTTGCTGAAAAAAGGCGTGATATGCCTGCCAGTGCCCTGGTTGCATTAGAGAGGAAGCCATTACTTAGGAGGGGGCAGAGGAAGGGGCAACAAGAGGAGAACCCAAGTTGCTGAAGGCTGAAGGGCTCTTGGATATTTTATAGGTTACCCAACACGTAGTAGGAATGGCAAATCTCCTCCAACTTGCCACCATCATCAGAGTCCTTCAGCACTCACTAAGACTAAAGGGAAGAGAGAGTAAGAAGACCAGAAGACAGTGGGTACTTGACATATACACCTAGAGTGGCCTAGTACTTTAAAATCTTAGCCCAACTCCTACCCACAGTAGCTTTGGTATTTTGTATCCATGGCTCAAGGATGGGAAACAGTAACAGAAAAAAAAGTGAATCCTGACTTGAATTCCAAAAAAATTTGGAGAGTGTGGATTGTTCACATTATAAAATTGTATTTGTTAGGATGGCGGACAAGTGGGAGCTGTGCACCCACCCTGACAAGATTAAACATCCGGAGAGCTGAATGGGAAAGGCAAGTGCAGGTACGGAGGGTTCCTGACAGACAGGATGCTGTGTTCTGCTCCACTTTTTCTGCATCATGAACACTTAGTATGAAGGGGCCAGAAGAGCCCAGAAAGGTTTGTGGAATCTGTAATAAGGAGAAGCTTCTGTCCCAGAAGAGGCTCTGTGGGATCCCCGAGGGAACAGATATAGGGACTGCAGGGCTGGGACTCTGGCAGCCACTCTGAGGTTCTTGTGACCAAGCGTGGGTCAAGAATGAAAGCATGGTTTTTGCTGTCTGGTGGGCAAGAACTTGAGAGGCGAGAGTGGGCCTGAGGGGCCCTGGCCTCACTGAGTGGCTCCCCCAGTAGCTGGAGTGGAAGAGACTCTGCTCTGAAGATGTCATTGGATGGCCCCACCCTGATACTCCAGCTCTTCTAAGATGGGGGCAGTCCCAGGGGAAGGAGGGAGCCCTGACTTGACGGGGTGTGTGCTTCCATTGTTAGGCAGAATGAGCACTTTAGGTAAAAATGAAGCCAGGACACACACACACACACACACACACACACATACACCACGGGGAAAGCCCTTTCTCCCGCCTACAAACTTACTCCCATTGATGGTCACCATTAATGCTGTTTCAGAATGTTTTTTGATGCTTCTTTCCTTCAATTGATACCTACACAAACTCAATAAAATAGCTAAATAGGATGCATGTTTCCCAATCATCAATCACCTCATTGTCCATATGTGTCATCTATCACTTGTCTACGACTTGTTTTATTCACTTGATGTGGCACAGATGTCTTTCCAACTTTTTAGGTGTTTTTTATAGCTACCCAATATTGAATTTAATAGTGATACTATGATTTGCTGAACTCTTGCTCTTTCCACAGGAATTTGGCTGCTCATAGATTCTAATGAAAGTGTGGTATTCTATTTTGTGACTCTATCAAGATGATTACAGCACTGTATTATCGATAGATATTTAGGCTGTAAGCAGTGTTTTCCATTACAAATAGCACTCAATCAGTGTCCTTATAAATGTGTCTTATAATGTTCTTATCTTTTTGAAAGATTCATAAAAGTAAGATATCATGGTCAAAGGGTATGCAAATATCATATTTTATTAGATAATGCCAAATAAACCCAGAAAAGTTTGTACAAGTTTGTTGTTCTTGCCAACCAAGCTATTTCATCACACCCTCAAAGGTGATCAATGCTAGCAATATATTACATGTTAACAATCAGATTTGGGGAAAAATATTATTTTATTTGCCTCCATATTCTTTTAATCAATAGTGTGCTGAGCATTTTTTCACAGTTAATTTATTGTTTGTGCTTCTTGCCTATATGTATTATTTATCTTTCTAAGGAATTGTTTGCTTTTTTTTTTTTTTTTTTTTTTTGATGAGACAGATTTCTCTGTATGTGGAACATTAATACTCAGTCAAGTGTAAACATTTTCCTCCCTGATCTGCCACTTGTCTTTTAATTTTGTTTAGTCTGGTTTTAACTGGAAAAGAGTTTATAACATTTTGTCCCTTGTTTCATTCTGTTTACTTTCAATGCAAGATTACAGAAACATTCCCCCATATTTTCTTCCAATAGTCCTTTGGTTTTTATCATGTTGTTTTTTCATGGGGTGGAGCCTGGGATTGAACTCAGGGCTTCCCTCATGCCAACCGCATGCTTTCCCACTGAGCTGTACCCCACTGGTTTTTATTTTTTATATTAGGTCCTTGATTTAATAGAAATTTATTTTTGTTTGTGATATAAAGTAGAAGCCTGTATTGTATTTTTTCAAAAAGCTTAGACAATTTTTCTCATTCTCCATATAAAACGTAGCCCATCTTGTCCTCCCTAATTTGACATGCCACCTTCATCATAGATTACAGACCCATACACACTTAAATTGGTTTGTGTGCTGTTGATTTTGTTCCACTGGCAGATTTCTCTGGTTCTGGACTCTCCTCTCTCCATCATCCTTGTTGTAAATTGTGAGACTTGTCAACCCCAAGGCTTCTGGGAGACAGAAATGACGAGTCAAACTCTTCTGCTTCCCAGAGGATAGACGACACTGCTGGTCACAGTGCATTTCTTAGGAGAGAATTTGGATTTTTCACATGTTCAGGAGAAAATGTTATTTAGCTACAACTCAAGGTTATAAAATCACTTCTAATGGGGCAGAAAGGTCTCCCCAGAATTTAACTCTCTCTGGTGTCCTTCATTTGTATCCACTCACAAATAGCACCCTCCTGGACAGCAGAGGGAAGCCAGCTTTGAGGTTTACCCCTTGGTAGCTCTTTGTGTAGTCTTTCCAGCTCCCATCTAGGGAAGGGAGCAAGTGCTGGCCTCCTGAAGAGCTTCCTGTTAAATCTTTAGATCTTGCAGGGCAGTGGGAAGCTTCACATTCTCCCAGCAGGAGAGTAGAGACAGAGTGTAGGTGTAAATCTCAGGCAGCTGATTGTTGGAACCGATAAGCTCTGCCTTGTAAATAATTCACTTCAGTGCAGGAAATCTGCATATGAGGATGAAGTGTCATTTATAACTCATAGGATATTGGCTTGGTTGGGAACAACTTTCTAATCCCTTCAACTCATTAGGTGCTGCTAAGGAAGGGAGAATATAGATGATGTAGAATAAACTCCCCACAGTAAGCCCTTGACTGTACAGACTAGTTAGCAATACTCAAATTGAAAATAAAACTCAAGGATATGCCTGCATAATCACTCAGCTCTCTGTAAACCCACTTGTTACTGGTGGTTAGCTCATCTCTACCTCGTTATCCCAAGGTGCTTCCAGGCCTGCCCTTCACTGAAGTCCCTGAGCAGACCAGGAGCAGTATTGGCTGTGGTGCGTTCTCACAGTGATGAAGCTCACTGGCTGCAAAGAGAATATATAATGTTCCAATTAAGAACCGATCTCCCTAGAATCTGGACTCTCACATAGATGACTTGAGGAGAAACACGATGGTCTCTGTAATGAGCTCCTTTTCTCTCCTTATTAAATGGTGATTGAACAGGGGAGGAATTCAGTTTCCCGAGTTGAGGTCTTATTCCTAGGGTGTTTGGAATCAAGACTTTTTCTTCCCCTTTGTTTGCTTGTTCTGGTTTTGATGTAAAGGCTATGGACATCTTCAGAGGAGGAGGAGATAAATAGAAGAGGTCTGTGTGTCCTGGGAGCTGAGGCTGCTCGTGTGTTGGGGGCCCTTTGAGTGAGGCTGGGTATGCTGAAAAACACAAGAAGCCCACAGTGGGAGGAGGGAAGAGTGCTTTTTTTTAAACTATGAAAGAAAAAGTGAAATAAAAATGCATTCTGATTAGATTACAAGTTTTTAGTCCGTTGTACTCCTGTTGGATACACAGAGCCTTATTTAAGCATGTTATAATGACTGTGGAAGGGTACTCAGAGGAGATCTGGAGTTTCTTTTCTTCTTCTGAGGGACTTACTGAGGAACAGATCAAGAAGGAGTCTTTATGAAGTGGTTTGCCTTCTAAAAAGCCCCAGGTTGCTGGACTCTGGAGATGACGGCAGTTCTGTAGGCCCTGTCCCATGTGGCCCCCATCCTGCTGCAGAGAGACATCAGGTAGAAAGGGGTCATTGCAGGACCTACGGTCATCCTGTACATCATGTGGCCCATTTGCTCTATTTGGGATGAATAGAGCAAATGTCTTCTGTCCTGCTTTCCTTTTTATGGATAGTTTGATAGCTATAATGGTTTCTGTACTCTTGGAGGTGGCTGCAAATGGATTGCTGGATGAGTGTTCTGGTTCTCTGGGAAAAAGCTAAGATTATCCTTCATCCCCTTTCAGAATATGCTCATTTACCCTGGTCCAGTCTCCAGGGACCCTTCATGCCCTGCTGTGATTCCTCAGCAACAACAGTCACATAGGAAAGAATCAACAGTGTGAAGAAACGTGAGGGTGTTGGCCATTTCCAAAACAGAAAGAAGAATGATTGTAATTAGTTTACAACGTCCAGTTTTTTAAACTTCCTATATAGGTAACTCTTCATTAAATAATTGTTTGATTTAAAATAAATAATAAGTTATTTATTCAAGTTTATGTATCAGAAAAAATAAAAGGAGAATTATATTTCTTATTGAATTATCTAAAACAACTCTTAAAACCTAACTTAAAGAATTTTTAACTATCATTAAAAAAGAAATAAGCAGAATCATGGAGAATTCTTTGAAGCAGAGATCACCATTAACTGGAGGGAAGTATATTGGACTATTTCTCAGGTTTCTTTTATTTTTAAAATATAGTAAGTCAAGGTCAGGTGAGTTATCAAGGAGAACACTGACCACCATGATTTTAATGTTCCAGTGGAAAATGAGTATCTTAGATTACTGACTGGAATTTTTTAGTTTTTCAAAAATATATTTGACAATGTGCTAACAAAATTTTCTCAAATCATACCACATGTCATTGATTCAGCAGAGGTCACAACTCATATGTAATAAGTTTTGTGACTTTTATCCTGAATTCAGTCTCCAGAGAAAGCCTATTGACTGATAATTGGCTGAAGAAGTATAAACAAAAACTTTCTAGCAATAAAAACTAGTGAAAAAGATGGCCTTTGGAATGATAGGAGCCCTTGAGTTAAGTTTATCTTTCTCAGAAAGAGAAAAAGAAGTAAATAGCAAATTAAATATATGATCTCCTGGATAATTATCCCCCGAAATCCTCTTGCTTAATTTGTGGATATATTTTCAAGAAATGGAAACACAAAAGAAAATGACTTCCTTAAAAGAAACTGACAAATGAGAAATTAGTTAATGTGGGCCCTTCTTCCTCCTCTGGCTGATGGCTCTCTCTGGTAGCAAATTATGAGGCAGGGAGGGACATTATCTCTTAGGGGTATGGAGCCCTGAAATAGCTCAGGATTACCTGCTATTAATTGGGAGATGCCAATATTTCATCTGTTTTAGTGAAAGCTTTTTCCCTACCTACCCTCACTCCCCAACTACCTAGCCACATGATAAAATAGAGCTAGGCACCATTGAATACATCAAGATGTGGTTTCCCATAGGCTGAAAATGGTTATTTTCAGAGCTTGAACTTGTCTGATTATGGGGAAACTGGATCAACTCTGCTCCATGAGTGTTCTGTTGAGATGCTTTATGTATTAAGCTGTCAGGAGCTACCATATAGTAACCGAGTGCCTCATAGCTTTGAGCAATGAGAATGTGGAGAATCCCCTTAGGTGTGGCTCAGTGGATCTCCAATTTTCATGGGCTGTTGTTAACTATGAGCATCTACCACAGAAAGTGGACTGAACTGGCATTGCCCCTCTGTTTGGGCAACATATGTGTCTTTTTGCTCTGCCTGTGATCCCCACACAGCACATGAGTTGGGTGTGGCTTTCCTAGGTATCAGCAAGACATCAGGAAGCTAGATTCAACCCCCTTAGACCTGACCCCTTGCCTCATTTGAATGGCTTCTCCCCAATAAAAGGGTTCAGCATGTGCTCCTCGCTCGTTTCTTACTTGTCTTGCTCCCCTTGTGGGAGCTTCAGGTGAGGAGCAGTCACTGAACCCAAAGAAAAGGTACTTTCTGTGTCTGTGTCTTTATTTATTCCCCAAATTCTCTTGGAGTGACCCTGACCTGTTTGGTTTAGTCCTGTGACCCACATTAAGCTATTGTTCCATCTCACAGACAGAGCTCTGTGGCTGACCTCACATTTGCATTTTAATAGTCCACCTTCTTATGGCCTCTAGCCTCAGACAGTCCAGCACTGGCAAAGGAGAGAGATCAGGTCTCTTCATGCTGCTCAAGACTCTACCCTAGTTTATAAAGAGGTGGCACTGTAGGTTTAATTATTATTGAAATACATGCCATTGCTTCTTAACTACCAAATCAGGGTCTGTCCCTCTTTAAATTCTAAATTGTCTCCAGCATACTACTTGGGTAATTAGTGAGCTACTCTTACTCATCATTCACAGTTGAATGAGAATTTTTAAGTAATTAGAATAAAGCAGGTTTGTGCTATTTGATTAAATCATGTTTTAATCTTACAAAAGGGTCAACAGGAAGCATTTGTTTTGGGGGAATTGAGGAGGATTTCTTACTGGGAGAGTGGGCCAAGGCGATTTCAGAGAATCACTGGTGTATTGGCTCTAGGCAGTTCCTTTCTTCATTTCTATACTGCCCTATATTTAAAAGAAGGAATTTGTTTGGGGTTATTATCTAGGCACTAATAAAAACAGAACCATTGTGGAGATGACTGTTATGGTTTGGGAATGTCCCCCAAAGGATCATGTGTTGAAGGCTTGTTTCCCAGTGCAGTGGTGTTTAGAGGTGGGCTTTGGGGAAATGACTTCATCATGAGGGCTCTGACCTCCTCAGTGGATTAATCTATTGAGGAGTTCCAAGTTGAATGAGCTATTGGGAGGCAGGGACCAGTTGGAGGACATAGGTCACTGTGGTCATGACTGAAGGGTGTGTTTAGTCCCTGGACCCTTTCTTGCTCTTTCTCTTTGCTTCCCAGCTGCTGCAAGGCCAGCAGCTTTGCTCCTCTGCCCCATCCCCACGGCGTTCTGCCTCACCCTAATAGGCCCAGAAACGGTGGATTCAGCTGACAGTGGACTGAATCCATGAGCCAGAATTAATCTTTCCTACTGTGAGTCGATTTTGTCACAGCACATGAGATGGGCGTGGTCAACTAGCACAAGGATGGAGCAGAAGATATGGGAAGTCATCCTGGACCCGCATTCCAGGACCTTCTGCTGTGGGTTCTTGGGCTCTGCATGCTTCTCACAGGCCACCACTAGTAGCTGTGAGAGAGAGAGAATTACTCCTACAGGAAAATTGGAGACCCACTGAGTCATGCCTAAGGGGATTCTAAGAGCATGGACAGGGTTTCCTAATACGTGAAAAGTGTGGAGATACTTGGTATTCTCCTTAGAATATGAACTTGGAGAGTCTTGCTCTGTTTGGGTTAACTATGAAGTAATTCCTCCCCCCGAACCCCCCACAAATGCCACGAACTTAAATAAAAGAAAACAAATGAAAAAAAAAAAAAAAAGCTTTAGGTCCCAAGAGGAACTTCCAGAAACATTTAAAACTTGTGGTTACTAAAGAACATGTACAATAACTAATGGCAATGCTCCCTGAAGCATTATGTGTAAAAACTAGAACCCCAAGAAGTTAAAATAAGCTGTGAATTAATGTTGGGTTTCATTAATTTGGGAAACACTGGATGAAAAAAAAATGCATAATGCAGTATTGGAGATGCCTTCTGGGATTCCAAGTTGCTGGTTCTGTGGTTCCTACTCAGACCCTTGCCTAGCTGCAGGACCACTGAGTGGCAACCGGGCAGGAGCAGAGACGACCAAGGAGCTGTGCACGGAAAGTCTTTGTGAGCCAGCGTACAGAGAAGCCAGCAGCTCACCGGCTGAAGGAGATGAGTGGGTGAGAGGAAATCAAGCCACTGTCTGTTTCTTCTCTCTTTCATGTAGAACTCTGGGGCGGGGTGCATGCTAGGAATATGATGATAGGTGTTAGGCACCTAGGGCTGGGAACCCGGTTTCCCATACATACTCAAGAAGTTTGTGGAGGGGAGAAGCTTTTCTTCAGACAAATTTCATGCCCAGGAGATACTCAACTTGCGAGACGAGTGTCCCTGGGTTACAATTCTAGAAACCTCTTTAATACCTGGCTTAATAGAAGGCAATTGCACCATATTAATGTTTTAGAATTATTCTGCAAGCAATTTTGATCTGTGCGCCCATGAAAGCATCTCAAGGATCCCTGGGACTCCCTAGACTGCAATACAGGGCTGCTCCAACAGCATGAGGTTGAGATCCAGACACCATACAGGATGGGGCTTCATGACTGGAAGCTAACAGCCAGGCTCGGACCCCTTGGTGAGGCCACTGTAACTGTGTCCAACCAAAGCTGTCCAGCCCTCAGTGCCAAAAACGATCAGAATATCAACTGTGCAGGAGATGTCAGTGAGTATCCACAGAGAGCTCAGGAAGCTGAGCCCTTTCCTCCTTACCGAGAGGGGCCCCAGCAAGAAGTGCATGCAGAGGCAAGGAGACAGAATCTGACAAGGGATACCTCAAAGACGGTGATGGCAAAGTCACTCTTAAAACATCTCTGGCAAGACTCTGTGTTGACTGAACATTTAATCCCCATTTTTTTAAGTCAAAGAAGTCTGAGCTATCACAGCCACTTCAAAGCAGTCTGGTAGAATCACATCGGTTACACAATCTGTATTTGGGGTAAAAATGGGAGTTCAAAATCCACTTGAATCTAATATATGTAACACAAGATGTCAAGAGCTTTGTAATATTTTGAACAACCAATAATAAAAAAAAAAAAGTCTGGTAGTTCCTCAAAATACTGAACATCAAATTACCACATCACCTGGCAACTCCTGCCACAGGGGTGCAGCCTAGAGAAGGGAAAACCTGCCCTCATCAAAGCTGGTGCACCACGGCTCCCAGGAGCGCCACACATGGCAAGTCCACAGGTGGACATGCTGCTAATGCTCACCAGCCCATGAATGCCCAGACAGAACGTGGTAGGTCCACGGAGAAGAATGTTTTGCAGTCACAAATGGAAACAAAGGACTCACAGGGATTATGACAAGAACGAACCTGAAAAGCATGCTAAGTGAGAGCCAGTCACCACATGCTCCATGACTTAGTGTATATGGATGTCCTCCAGAATCACTGAAGTCATAGGGACAGAATGCAGATTCCTAGCTCCCAGAGCAATAAGTAGTGACCACTGACAGGATGAGGTTTCTTCATTGGGATAATGATGATAATATCCTAAAATTAGGATATGGCACTAGTCACTCAACTTTTTGAATATATATATAAGAACACTGAATTGAACACTTAAGGGTATATTTTGTGGCATGAAAACTATATCTCAATCCATTATTAAAAAAATTATCATTCTTACTTTATGAAAATAGGACTTTAAAATCCAATAAAAAAAAGACTGCAGCTAAGTGAGCACTAATTGAGCTCAGTAAGTTTTGCTGTGAGATCAGATCAGTTCTAAAACTTCAATATGAAATAAAATAAAATTCTATTCTTAAAAATCTAAACTTTTTTTTTTTAAAGAGAGAGTGAGAGACAGAGAGAGAGTGAGAGAGAATTTTTTAATATTTATTTTTTAGTTTTCGGCGGGCATAACATCCCTGTATGTATGTGGTGCTGAGGATCTAACCCGGGCCGCACGCATGCCAGGTGAGCGCGCTACCGCTTGAGCCACATCCCCAGCCCAAATCTAAACTGTTAAGTAGATCTTTCCCCTCAGGACTTCTCAGAGCCTGAAATTATACATCGGTATGCTTGGCAAATATCTATGGCTGCAGTATTTACAGATGCCATCATCCCCTGAACTTCTGTCACCTCAGAGAATTTGGTGCAGGTCTATTGGGTTCTAGAGAAATCAGTTAAAGATGCTCTTCTTTCTTGACTCCAAGAGTAGAAGGAGACTGTACTGACTTTTATAGAATAAGAAAAAAAACAACAACTTGGAAATAGAATTAGGACACAAACACGTGTTCACATAGAACAAACCCATTTAATTTAAAGAGATGTGTGGAGGAAGAGCCCCATGAGAACCATGTTAAGGAGAGTGTCATGCTGGATGCATTTGCAGGCCCTGCCCTGTCTTCCTAGTGGGTGGGAGGAAGCATGAAATCCCACATGGCACACCATCAGGGTTTAGAGCAG
This sequence comes from Callospermophilus lateralis, assembly GCF_048772815.1. Classification (NCBI taxonomy): domain Eukaryota; kingdom Metazoa; phylum Chordata; class Mammalia; order Rodentia; family Sciuridae; genus Callospermophilus; species Callospermophilus lateralis. Next base: position 3,115,208 of record NC_135321.1, on the reverse strand, counting down.
CCACTTTGCCAGAAGAGGACACAAAGCTGGGGGATGGCCCCAGTGTCTCTTGTTCCCATGCTCTTTGAACTTTAGGTCTGTGCCTGTGCCTAGTTCTGTTCTCAAAACTAATTTGCTTTCTTGATAAGCAAAATTAACCTATTGCCTTTAAATTTTAAGCATAAACTTTATCAATGACCTTAATCCCTGAAGTCACTTTCCTTTTAGTGCTAGGTTTTGAAATGGAGGGGGAACATAGTCAATTAATTTGTTAATGTTTTATCCGTAGTGTTTTGTCCTTTAGATTTCAAATCTGTTATCTCAGCTTCATTCAAAAATAAAGAATTTACAGATAATAACAATACAGAAATGAATACTATCCATAATTGCAAACTGGGACTTTTAGTTACTGGTTGTGGATTACTAGTTACACATTCTCTGAATAAACAATTGGATGTGGTTTCAGATTACCCAGACAAGCACAGAACATTAATCCACTGATAACTTCAAGAGTAAGTAGCAAATATAATCAATAAAACTCTTATTAATGAAACATTTTATTAGGGATATATTATGATTTGGATATGAGGTATCCTCCAGTAAGCTCATAGGATAGATGATACAGAAATGTTCAGAGGTGAAATGAGTAGTTTATAAGAGCTGTAACCTAATCAGTGAATTAACCCATTTGATGTATTAATAATTTGTAAGGACCACTGTACTGAGTGGTATCTGTAGGCAAGTGGGCCATGACTGGAGGAATAGGTCTCTGGATGCATGTGTGTGGGGATTATGTCTCGTCCCTGGTTCTTGGCTCACCCTCTTGCTTCCTGGCTGCTGTGAGTGGAGACCAGTCAGCCATTCATGAACGGGACCTTTGACACCATGAGCCAAAATAAACTTTTCCCTCTCTAAGTTGTTCTTGTCAAGTATTTTGGTCATAGCAATAAAAAGTTAACTAACACAAAATTCCAGAACTAAGACTGGAATTAGCCTGAAATTTCATTAATTATTTTATGATTATCTACTGGCAGAAATAATATTCTTTTTACAATAACTCATGCATATACCTAAATACATGCTTGAAAACAATGTGCAGTTTATTCAATTAACTGAGAGGAGGGAATATTTCTTTGTTACGATTCATTACTTTGGAGTTTTGCAATAAAGTCATACTTGCAAAGAATGAAGAAAAACTCTTCTTCCAGCTGTGGGACAGGGGAAGTTTCTTGGAAATTTGGAAGCACACCACTACACTTATCACCCAATCTGCCTAATGCCCTCTGTCTTTCTAAGTCTCCTGCATAGCAATGGAATTATTGCCATGTGGGAAGTGATTAAATGTTAAGCATAGAAGAAAAGATGTCTATTTCAAGGTGTCGGGATTAAGTCAACAATGTTTTGTTGAGTTCATTGTGTCCATGTGACCTGAAGCTGGAGAGCGTGGACCTGTGCATGTGAATCACATGTAGCGGTGTTTTTAAGGGCCATCGCCGAGATACAGAGAAGAAGGAATATGAGATGCAGATAAACTTAGGACATGATAAGTTGAACATCCTCCTTTATTTCAGGGGTTCTCGAACCTTTCAATACACTAATATACGTTGAGAATTTATAGCTTAGCTGACTCCAGAAGTTTCCTTCCCCTCACCTCCACCCATCAGCCCTCACCTCTCACTTCTTTCTCCTGTCCCTACACAGGGCAGCTGATGGTACCAGTGTTTGACTGAATAAGGTTTGAGAAATGGTTGGTTAGATCATGTTCCAGATTTCCTTTGAGGGTGAGTGGCCATGTTAAGGAGAGTGTCATGCACAATTTCTGCCTGTGGCACGTGAGAATCTAACTGCTCTCAGCTTCTTGTCTTCAGTTTCTCACAGAGAGGCCCTTCTGTGTCCTGTTGGGAGCTCACTTACTGGACATGAACGACCACTTGTTTGAAGCTGCTTCTTCAGGCTCCAGGCTGGATTAAGCCCTGACTCCACTGTTCCCTGTGGGCGTGCTCATTCTTTAAACCTGCTCCCTTTGTCTCCTGTTCATGGTCAGAAGCACTGAACACGAAGCCCCCACGAGTACAGGAGGGCCAAACAGGAGTCTGTTGATTTTGCAGGTAACAGGGTAGAAGGAGACTTGGGGAATTTTGTCTCGGGACTTTGCATGTACTGGGTCATGAACTTCCCTCTAGAAGCTATGCATCACCCCATTGTGCCTGCAGGCAGGCTCACGTAATGCCCTCTGTGGCCAGCACGTGGGCTACTCAGTGAATGAATTTTGAAATTTGCCTCAACTGTTGCACCTGCCCTGTCACGAAGGCAAAGCCACATTACCGCTGGAGTGCAGATTGCATCTGCTCAGGTTGGCTGCTTTACCAGGTGCTGTAGCTGCACACAGGGACTGCATGCTAGAATACCTTGCTTCTGTGCAGAGGGATATGGGGTGGGGGGGCGGCAGTGGAAGTTGGCCTCATTGACCTGTGTCCCCAAAGACCTGAGCGAGGGGCACAGACTGGCCTCATTGAGTTCTGCTCTGGAACCCTGGAGGTGGACACAGCCCTTTCCTCCCCTGAAAGGAGACAATTGTTCCTCGTACTGGGAGCTGGAGTTGGGAAGTTGTCTTGGTCACACTGAGGAGTTAGCTGTGGGGTGACACCTCCAGGTAGGCTCTGCAGAGTCTGTGTCTCCCTAGAGGTGGGGGCCAGGTTGGCCTTGTAGGAAGGCAGCTAAGCAGGGTGCTCCCCTGTTAGTACCCCGGGCAGAGACCCTAAACGAAACGCAGCAGGTGCTTCTTCCTGTGGTTATTCCTTTGATCATTCAGACCTCTCTGCAGTCTTCTTTGAATGGTCATAGCTGGTGAGAATTGTGCAATGGGAGATGGGGAAGGAGCTCTGTGCACATGCTAGTTCACGTGACGACCGCAGCAGTGACCAATGAGAGATCTCTGATGCTGTGACCCTGAGGATGCAGAGCTGTCATGACCTGAACTCATGGAGTTTTTCTCTTCATTGCCAACCTTGGAGCATGTAGGTGCTATATTTTAAAGGCAGATGGAATCTTTCCAAACACTGAGTGTCCTGAGGTTATTCACATTATTCTCTGACTCGTTGATGTTGCACAAGACTGTAAAACTGTGTGTCTATAACCCAAGCTTTGAGTTCAATGGCAAGATGCTTTTATGAACTTTAAAAACAAACTCTGTCTCTGAGTAAAAGCAAATACACTTTATATGCTTTCATGGAAGCAAAAGAATCTATAATTCTTTTTGGACTTGAGAAAAAAAATACAGATATTTGTTTCCTTATTGAACTTTGCAGTAAGTTTCCTTTAGCCTATGGAGACAGTCCACGGGACTCCATTGTTTCTTTTCCTGATTTTCACGCATAGGTTTCCTGGGCAGTTCACTTAATTGTTAAAAGGAGAGCCATCCAGATGGCAGGAGGAAAGGCTGAATGAATGAAGTTGTTTAGACCCCTCCTAGAAGGAGCCTTGACAGGACAGTAACCAGGGACACATGTAGTGGCCTAAACCATGTATTTTTTTCATGAAGATGGTAAGCGAATCACATCACTACAATTTATAAATATAACAATTCCTGTTTATGGATAAAGTGAGAGCAACTTAAAAGTTATGAAGAGGAAGAAATTGGATATAATTTCTCAAAAGCTCAGAGTTTATGCAAGTCATGGTTGAGCTCTGGAGTGATCTTGACTCTCCTGTCCTCTGCAGCTCTGGTGAGAGCACAAGACCATCCAGATGGTATGGAGGTGATTTCCTCCTGGCCGCCCAACTGCCCGCTAGGTAATCATGGGAAATCTCCCTAAACTCTGAATGCCTCAGTTTCCTTTCTACAAAATGGGAAGGATAGCTGAGTGGCCATAGTGGAGTGACAAGATGTGAAGTCCCCCTGTAAGATGGCAAGCAATGGTCACCCAGAGGAGGAGGTTGTTTCTCAATAGTCCTGCAAGCATAGTTCCCTAAGGGTTAAGGACGAAAAACTGGATTTTTTTAAAAGAAAATTTATTTTTAAATTATTTTACTTTTTAAAAAATTTTAATTTTATTTATTTGTTCTAATCAGTTATACATGACAGCAAAATGCTCTCCAATTCATTATACACAAATGAAGCACAATTCTTGACATCTCTGGTTGTATCCAAAATAGGGAACAACCATTCATGCAATCATACATTACCATTCATGCGATCATATGTACATGTTTGGTAATGATGACCATCTCATTTCACCATCTTTCCTACCCCCCTGCCTCCTGCCCCCTCCCCTTTGTCCCATCCAAAGTTCCTCCACTCATTCCATGGCCTTCCCCACATTATGGATTAGCATCCAATTATCAGAGAAAACATTTGGCCTTTGTTTTTTTGGATTGGTTTACTTTGCTTAGCATGGTATTCTCTAACTCCATCTATTTACCTGAAAATGCCATAATTTTATTCTCTTTATTTCTGAGTAATACTCCTTTGTGTATATATAACACAGGAAAAACTAGATTTTAATTCCAAACAGCTTTGGAATCAGTTGGAGCCAAAGCCCTAAGCAAAGGCAATCTAAAGTTGAGTGGATTTTAGATATTTAATTCCAAACAATTATGGATACTACTGAAATATCTTCCTGACCATACTCAGTGCATCTGTTGAAGAGTCTATCTGGAAATTTAAGCCATAGAGTGTTAAGCCAGGCTTGTCCTCCAGCCAAGGACCATGCCAGTGCCACACTGGCATACTAAGGCATGCAGTGTTGGAGGGTAGGGACAAGGCAATTTCAGTGGCTGTCTTTAGTGCGGTTCCCGTGCAGCACCCGCTCTGCCCTCCCTCCCTCCCTCTTCCTGCAGGCTTAGGTGTCCTCTTTCCCTTAAACGCCCCTTGAACTTGATGGAAGCATTCCTGTTAGACAAGGTCATGGGTCACTCATGAGAAGCCTCCTCGCCCACTCAGGGGGAGGGACATCAAGAAGATCACTAGTCAGCATGCTTATTGTGCTTAGTTTAGTTCCACAACCATATGTAGGTGTTTAAAAATGCCATTTGGTGATTTTTTTATGTCATGCTACAATCTCATGTCAGTCAGGCTCCTCCCACACCTATTATGAGGCATGCAAATGAGTGATCCCACAATTTATGGACCGAATAAAAGTGGATAATTAATAAGACAGTGGCCTCTTATTAGAGTGTTGGCTAAATTAACCCCTGTTTTCTCTAGGGGTCTCTATTGAGAGAACTGCTCCTTCTGAAGAAAGGTTTGTTGCTTGCTGGGGCTTTACAGAGGATCTTCTTCTAGTATTTAAGGGTTAGTGATAATTCAAAGGCTTTTACTTTTAGATTTCTCTTCTCATTTTTCACTCCTTAAAATTAGAGGGCAAACCCCATTTCTTTCCTATGAAGAGAAAGAGTTTCTTTAATCTGTCATGGGAAAGGAGACTTTTCAAGCACGCAGAAGTTATAGTCATTTTGGGGCTATGAAGAGAGTCTGAATTGATCAGGCAGGTTCCTTTCCTGGTCAATGCCCCAGTGAGTGTAGACAATTGCTAGCCACAGGTGTGCATGCTTCCAAAAGAGCAGCACGTATCATGGCAGGAAATGTAGATCAAGGTTGGTGGAGATGTCGCTGGCCTCTGTGGGGTGAGTTCCAGAGATTAGAGGTGGGGCCCTCCCTGGGAAACAGAGTTGGGCAGCTGGAAGGTTGGAGGTAGTGTACCATCCCACTTGACTGAGAGAGTTGGTTGCACACTATCCCCTTTCTCATGAAAGGGCTTTCAAACCCTTCGGTGTACATGTTCAGTGAGGTTCACCCTGTTTCATCTCTGCTTTTGGGTTCCTTTTGAAGATTCTTACTCCACCTGTGACAATTAAGTCCTTGCTATAAAGTTAATGCTAGACTGTTGTTGTAGTCAGCAGTTTTTTTTTTTTTTTTGCCACTGTGACCAAAAGAACCAAAAGAACAATTGTAGAGGAGGAAAAATTTATTTGGCACCATGGTTTCAGAAGTCTCAGTCCAGAGATGGCCACTTCTGTTGCTCTGGGCCTGAGGTGAGAGCAGAAGTACATGGCAGAGAAAATCAGCTCAGGACATGACAGTCATGAAGCCACAGAGAGAGCTCTTCTCACCAGGGACAACATTTACACCCCCCAATGACCTGCCTCTTTCAGTCATACCCTACCTTTTTAGAGTTGCCATCCAGTTAATTCATATCAGCAGATTAATGCACTGGTGAGGCTTAGGCTCTCATAACCCAATCATTTCACCTCTGAAATTTCTTTGTATCTAAACCAGTACATTCTAGTCCTGGCCCCCAGAAGCTTATACCCATCTCAAAATGCAGAATACACTAAATCCATTTCCGAAAGTCCCCATAGTCTTAGCAGTTCAAGCATTGCCCAAAAGTTCAAATCCAAAAAGTCCCCTCTGAGATTCAAGGCAAACTCTTAGATGTTTTCCCTTGTAAAAATCAAAAGCAAGTTACATATATCCAATTTGTAAAGGTACAAAGGAATCATTTCTATTCCATAAGGGAGAAATAGGGGCATAGAAAGAAGGGATGGAACCAAAGCAAGACTAAAATACAGCTGGGTAAGTAAGTCCTGTAGCTCCACATCCAGCATCTGGGAGCACATGGCATTGTGATTGTTTCTCTAAAGGCTTGTGTAGATCTGTCTGTCCCTGTGGCTTTGCTGGTTGCAGTCTACATGCTTTCTCTCTTGGCTTGTTTCTGCTCAATTCTTGCAGCTTTCCTGGACCGACATCTCTTATTTCTGGCATCTCTTAACCTCAGGGGTCTCTATTGTGTTCTTGGTTTTCTTTTCGTATCTTCATGCATCACCTTTTCAAGGGATGCCACAGGGACTCTAACCCTGCAACACTTGGCCTGACTTCTCAGGCTTTCCTTTGAAATCTCCCTGAAGCCTCTATAACCTCCTAACTCCAGCATCCTGCAATCCTGTAGAACTAGCACAGGTTGCCACCAAGATCTGCCACCATCTTGAGCAATAACCAAGCCTCCTGGAACCCCGATTTCAGCAAGCTCTGAGTGCCTGAGTGGGCGAACGTGGTGAGACCATCTCGTAGCCCCCGCACCCTGTGCAAGCAGGATGCTCTACTGGTCTCTTCTCAAAGAGATGTTTACTGTACACTCTTGAGCCTGATGAAGGCAAGGTATTGACGATGTCTGAGATGCCTTCAAGTCAGCTTTTGTATTATCTCTGGGTAAAGTATTTAACATCTCTTTAGTTGCTATTATTTAACAACCACAACTTTCTTAGTTCCAGTTTTATTCATAATTTTCTGTCCAAATTGCAAGTTTTCAAATCTTTCTGCTCCTTATTATAACAGAAACTTGCCTAAAAGCCACCAGAAACATCCATGCCATCATTTGAATGCTGTGTTGCATTGAAATTGCCTCCATCAGATTAATTAATTCATTACCTTTAAATTCAGCCTTATAGGAAGTCTCAGGGCATGGGCAAAATGTAGACAACTTTTCCAGAATTCCACATGAATGATCTCTTGCCAGATTTTCATTCAAGTTCTCCTTTTCCTCTGAAACCTCGTGAGCCTAATCTTTACTGTCCCCTGTCTTTTTAGCATTTTGGACATTTGAGCTCCCACCAGAATTGCCCATTAAGCTCTGCTTAGAAAGTTCTAAAGCTTTTCTTGCTTGGATTGCTGAACTTCCCAAACCTTCCTCCCACAAACTCTGAAGAGCTCCAAAATCTTCTGAACCACATGGTCAGGTTAGTCATAGTAATGACCTTACTTCTAGATGCCAATTTCTGTTTCAGTCAACTTTTTCACTTCTGCAACCAAAAAGACTGACAGGAATGATTTTAGGGGAAGAAAAGTTTATTTGGGGCTCACTGTTTCAGAGGTCTCAGTACATAAACCCACCAACTCCATTGCTCTGGGCCAGAGGCAAGGCAGCCCTTCATGATGGAAGAGTGTGGAGGTGGAGGAGGAAAGCAGCTCAGGACATGGCAATCAGGAGAGAGGGGGGAGCGGGAGAGGGAGGCTGATCTTCTTACCAGGAACAAAATATAAAACCCCAAAATACACCCCCGTGATCTATCTCCTCCACCATTCATACCCCACCTAACTACAATTACAACACAGTTAATTCCTGTCAGTGGATTGATGCTCTAATTATGTTAAGGCTTTCATAACCCAACCATTTCACCTCTGAGCTCCCTTGCAATCTCTCACACATGAGATTTTGGAGGATACCTCACATCCAAACCATAACTGTGGTCTGAGTTTAATATCTAGTTCCAGTTATGTGTGTCCTCAGATTCCCATCCATGATACCCATGCCCACAAATCTGTCTTGTATTGGTAGGACTCCGCCCCTCCTGTTCTGTGGCAGCTGCATTGTGTGGTCCTTAGGAAGTCACCCACTGGGCCAGCATGCTGGTGCTCATGGGACCTCACTTTTGGTTTTGTGCCTCTTCTCCTACTCCAAAACTCTAAAGTGAACCACCCTGAGCCACCCTTTACTAGGCTGTGTCCCTCCCACTTTTCCTTTATATTTTAATCATTCCTTCCAAATGCAGACCATGTAAGGAGATTTTCTTTGTCAGTGCAGGCCACTGATCCCCAGGACATGTCATATACATGTCCAGTCTCCACCTCCAACTTGGTGTGAATTCCCTGTCTGTTAATGGCCCCACTGACCACCTAGTTGGCCACCATTACTGTTCACTTGCTCATCTCCCACCCCTTCCCTCCTGCAGCTTCTAATTTCATAATGCTCTTTGCATCAGTTTTCTTCCCCACTTAAAAACCCAGGTTCTGTTCCCACCCAGACTGCTTGATGGAACATGTGGCTATCGTGGCCACCAGATGGTCTCTGCCATGCCAGTTATTCCCACAATGTTACCTGACGTCATTTCCTAACTCAGGCCACTCTTATGCTCAGATAACCTTCACACATTCAGGGGCTGTTGAACCCTGGTTCAAAAAGAAGCCTACACATTTAACATTACTGGATGTGCCCTCTATGTCTGGTCCACACTTCCTTAGTGGCCACATCGAACCCCGTACACAACCTTCCTCTGGTCCCTAGGGACTGTCTTTTAATTTTCTCCCACTGTGCCCTTTCCTTACAGGGGTCCTTCTTCTGAAACCCCAGTTCTCTAACCTGAATCCCTCCAAGAGGCCTTTCTAAGTCTCCAAAGACATTGCTTTCCAGGCTCCTGAAGTCCATTCCTCAGATGGACCTTCTGGAGGCTCTTGCCACAGCCTCCACTTGCCCCATACTCCTTTATATCCTAGGTGTCTTGTCTTGTCTTTTTTCAACTTGAATCCCTGTGAGCCAAGGACCTTTCCTTCTTAATATATGCATCTTTCATGTAATGTATGAACTTCCTTCCGTATAGTGAACCCTGAAGAATGATTCATTTCATCCTGTGGTAGAAAGCAGAAGCCTGCCTGGCTCTAGGAGGGAAACTCTGTGGGTATCATTTATCTGCAAGAGAACTTATGAGCATTTTCATCTAATGTAGGTTAGACTCTAATCTAGATTAACATTAGGAGGTCTTGTGAAAGACCTATGGAACATGATTCTTCCTTCGGTTTAACTTTTGAGTGATAGTTTTTCTTAATCCCATATATAACTCTTGCTGTTCTCAAATCTTGAGCTAGGGAAAGTTTTTGACAGTTTCTTTCAGAAGAAAAGAGAAACGCATGAATTTGAAAATTTCTGGTGGCAAAAATGCTTCCAAATGTAAGCTAATAGAATTAGCTCAAGAATAATTATAATAACCTATGTATTATGCAGTTAATTTGCATAATTCCAGAATGGAATTTATTGACACTTTCAGGAAAATTTTTGATTGGTTTAGAAGAAATTGTATTGGTATTGCTTTGTATGACTAGGTATCCATGAGTAAATTATGATCAAAATTCAAAGCCATCATAAATTAAATGTGTTTTTTTCCTGCTTTGGTACACAAGACTTTCCATTAAGCTAGCCTCATATAATATACCTTGGATGTGTTCAAGAAAGCCTTATAAATTATAGTAAGTATTTAAAATGGTAAGTAGACATTGGAAAAGGCCACATTAGGATTAATGAATGAAGGGGTTGGTACTGAAAACGCACTTGTAAATAAATAACATGCAAGGAAAGATGACACATTGTTGGGTTAGAGTTACAAGTGGAACAAGATAGTAAATCCCAGGGTGGCCACAGCATGTTCATGGGGCTTCAGTGTTTCTGCAGGAGCATTTCTAACTAGTTACTCCCCCAGCTTCTCGATTTCATATGCCCTATATTCAACTCTGAGGGATTTTCTATCCCTTGTTTTCAGTTGTGGAATGTACCTGGGGTTTCTGTCCTCAGCTCTTGATTCCCTTCTTGCCACCTTCAGTGAATTACTCACCCAGCAGGTGGGGACACCAGAGGTGGAGCTGAGTTGGTGTTGGATGATTACATTTCTCTCACACTTCAGGACCAAGGGCTCCAGGGAAGGAGGAGGACGTCATGCTATTTATGACAAAACGAAAGCACCAAGCAAGAAATGCCACAGGCAGGGGTGCTTCAAATGCATGTGCTCCTTTTTCCTAAGGCTTGGAGTATGAACTGCACTTTAAGAAGAACGCAAAAAGAGGACAGTGCACGTTTGGACTGTTTTTTAAAAGTCTATATGGTTTTAATGGAGTGGAGAAAAAACACTTGGGTATGTTTAAAGTAATAGCATACATATAATTAACACTCTGCTTAGGCATATCAAGTTGTAGCTGTATAAACTGTTTCCTATATTATCTATACATATAAATGAATATGCATATGCACTATGTTGCAAGGAGAGAGATTTCCTTCTGAGATGTTCATTTTCTCTAACATCTGAGTTTATATAGCTCCAATTGTGTCATTTGCAATACCTCTTAGATTTTCCATTTGCCAAGGAATATGACTTAAACTTGAGCCACTAAGGGGTATGTTTTTAGCACTTCTACAGATACCCTTCCCTTGTAAGTGGCAAGAATAAGTAGGAGAATAAAGTTTAGACTCAGTGTTATAGAAAGAATAATATGTCGATAGAAGGTTTACAGTGTCATGTCAAGACCTACGAGTGAGTCTGAAGCTCTACAAAGTCATAAGAATTTCTAGATTTAAAGCAATAATCAGTCTTCAGCTTCTGCTAATGGTGGAGAAGGCTGTACCATAGTAGCCTTCCTGGGACAAGAATTATAAAGTGTGGACAATTTGTAGCGCCCTGGAGGCGCTACACAGCGGTGAAAGTCAGGCCGAAATGGGGCCAGTCAAGCCTCCAAGAGGGGAACCCACTCGATGCTATTTGCATTTGCTTATTTCTTTCTTGCCTGAGGTAGTCCTCAGACCTGTACATCACAGCGGGGGTAGAACTCAAGAAGAAATTCATCCTTTCTGGATTGAGAAGTCACTGGGAATAGTTGGGGCTAGCAGTAGGTAGAAAGTAAAGGGGAATTACACAGATTATATATAAGATTAGCCCCCAAATTTGTATATAAGCCTTTCCCTAATCCCGATTTACTGTTGAATGGCACATACATGGGGGATACCCCAAGTTTCTCAGCAAAAAACAACACCTGCAGGATGGAGACTGGCCAGCTTCCACAGCTGCCAACTTCAAGGAAGATAAAGTTTGGAGTTTGAATTCAGTCAGTTTGAGTTAACTATCTGCTAGAGCAAAAACCAGTGTGCTTTAAAGGAAAATAACAGAATCCAGTCTCTAGAATGGCTACACATGATCTATATTCTAATAAAAAGATTCCTAATAAAAAGTTACTAGATATGAACAAAACCCAGAAAATTTGACCCAGAATCAAGAGAAACTAACATTGATATAATTTAGATGTTGAATTTAGCAGTCAAGGATTAAAAAATATTTAAAAATATGTTCAAGAACTTAAAGGAAAGTATGATTATAATAAGTGAACAAGTCAAGAATATTAACAGAAAAAAATATGTACTATAAAAATAAGTGGGAAACCAGGTGCAGTGGCACATACATGTAATCCCAGCAGTTTGGGAGGCTGAGACAGGAGGATTGCAAGTTCAAGCCAGCTTCAGTAAAAGTGAAGCACTAAGCAACTCGATGAGAACCTGTCTCTTAATAAAATACAAAATAGGGCTGGGCACGTGGCTTAGTGGTTGAGTGACTTTGAGTTCAATCCCTAATAGCTCCCCCCCCCCCCAAAAAAAAATGGGAATTCTAGAAGGGAAAAGTGCCATACTGAAATGAAAAAACTGCTGAATAGACAGAAACAGCAATGGAATTAGAGAATCAGCAATGGATGCTGAAACCAGGGAGTGAAGTTAGAGGAGGATCAGGTGCTTGTACAGTCTCAAGGTATCCCTCACAGATGACTTAAGAATCACAAATAGAAAAATAAAACTTTGCAGTTCAGAAACCTGGTGCATTGCATTTTAACAAGTGATCAAGGCTAAATCATTGAGGGAGGGAGACCATGTGACCCGCCCTCACATTAGGCAATAAGAAGGACACGCATTTCCATTGAATTCCTGCCAGCCAACTCAGCGATATCCATAGGGCGAGGTACCTGTGCTCTTGGGAGTGATCCTGTGAAGGAAGGCAAAGGCTGAGTGAGTTCCAGAGGGAAGGAGTCTGAGTGCTCTTGACAGCTGAGGCAGGAGACCCGACTGGCTCCTGACCGAGGGCAGGCAGCTCAAGGACATCAGGGGGACAGATGGCACAATTCCCAGACTGTGGGCTGGATAATTATTTTGTTTCAATGATGAATGTTCTGATTTTGGTAAGTGTACTGTAGTTATAAAAGAGAAGGCCCTTGCTATTCATGAACATACACTCAGGTTTTTAGGGGTAAAGGCGCCCAATGGGACAATTATTCTCAAATGGCTCAGAAAAAATACATCTCTTTCTTTCTCTGCCTCTTTTGTTGCAAAATGTAAACCGGTGAATCTGGGTAAATATGAATGTTCCTTGTGTTAGCCTTGTAAATTTGAATACATATCAAAATAAAATCTTATTAATAGAAATAAATAGTTGATTTTTTTCGAGATCCTTCACTGTAAAACTAGTGAATTCTAGGTTCTTCCTATTCTTAACCTGTTATTTTGACACAGTGCAGCCTTTTCTTGACAATATGTCTCACTTAGGTTAAGGATCTTTCTTATCTTTCAGAATTCTTATATTTTTTATAACATTTTAATATGTTTTTTATTATTTTGCCTTCTATACTTCCTTAGTCCTATCTTATTACTAGAATTTCCTAAGAATTTATAAATGAATGAATGTTGAAGTACTCAAAAATCAGTCATGAGTTGCTCTGAAGCATGCAAAATAAAAATATTTACATGCTAAAAAGAAAAAAAAAATGATATGCACATTTTGTGAGTGCTGAATTCTTTCTCCAGAACTTTCCCCATCTTATCCAGTTCTTCCCCTCCTGTGTCTAGGCTGGCACATGGCCATCTCACGTCTGTCTCTCACCAGGTACAGTGGGGCATCGATTCATGTGAAGCGTATACAGTCTTTCTGCTGATAAGCAACAAGCGTCCACAACACTTGCACAGAAAGCAGCAGGCGTCAAAGATGTTCCAGAGGTCATGTGATATTTGTGAGTCCTCAATGCTCTCACATCCTCTTCAGATTGCTGCTCTGACCCTTGACACGGATCACACGATGCAGAATGGAGTCACCCAACAAATATTTATTGTGTGCTTTAGATTTTAGGGACTCAGGGGAAAGACAGCAGAAAAATACCTCCTTCCTCATGGAACTTGTATTTCATGAGAGAGCCACCAATAAATTAAAGAGTCAAATCAGAACATGTTAGACCATGATGAGTTCTAGGAGAAGAAGGCCGGGGAGGGGCCTGGACATGGTGGTATGGAAGGAAGCAGGTAATCAGAGAGTCAAGTAAAGGGACAACTGTGTTGAAACACGGGGGCAAAGAGAAAGGGGCCCCATGGGGTCTGGAATGGCAGGGAAGGAAAGCAGGGCGTGCAGGGTGACTGGTGCAGAGGTGCTCGGGTGGCACCTGTGGCTCGTTGCAGGCTCTGACTTTGCTTTGAATGAAGCCTTGGTGGACCCTGGTGATTTATTTTATTTTGAGCTCATTTTGGAAACTGCAGAAGTAAAGAAGACATTCACATTCAGAAACAGGTACTGCAGGAAGCTGCTGCCAGGACCTTGGCCCCAAAGCCAGTGGCCTGGGCCACGGTGGGAACAATGACACCATGAGAGGTGGTTAGGCTCTGTGGTGCATGAAGGAAGCACCCACACGATTTATGGTTGATCCACTGCCCACGGAGAGTGGCAGGCGGGACCCGGTGGTGAAGCCAAGTGTGTTTTTCGAGTCACTGGAAGAACAGAGCTGCCCCTGGCAACAGGAGGAGCGTTGGAGGGGAGATGCCTGGCTCTGTGTGGAGAGGAGCTCTGGCTGCCTCTTAAATATCCACATGGTATGCCAAGAGAGAACTGGATTTTTGAGTCTGGGGTTCAGGGCATGAGCTCGGGGTCATCAGCACGTGGATGCTATTCATCCAGGTGAGCCTGAAGGAGATGGCACGAGAGCCCGTCTAGGAGAAGAGAGTAGATTGAGCCCCGGCACGCCAAGTGTGGTCCTGACTCCCACTAATCAGCAGTGTTCATGGTGACAACTGGGGCAGCCTGTAGGGAGAGGGTGTCAACCTCAAGTGACGGCCTGTTACTGAGAGCCAGCCCGTCCTAAGTGCAGGCGTTGAGACTTCACCAGCCCTATCCTTTGATGAGTATCCCCTTGAAAACACTGGAGTCAAACCCTGCGGAACCAATCACTAGCCACCCATTTTTCTGTTTCTAAACAGAGGTTCCTCTTGGTCAACAAAAGCACTAGAGAGAGATGGGAAATGGCATTTGAGTTGTCAACAGGGAAATTTGTCATTGCCTGCAGGTCCCATAGAAGGCATGAAGGCTGAGGCCAGTTGCTGGAGATAAGGCCTTGGTCATTTCAGCCTGCCAGGTAGGGTCCCCGGCACTCACCACAAATGGTAGCTTGCCATTTTCCTACTTTCTTCCTGGAGATTGGATGTTGCCTGCACTTTTGGTTTGTGAACGCATCTGCAAGTGCTCACTCATTCCTTGCCCTTCAAAACAAAGCAAATATACACAGACTCAAGAGACAGTGTGAGTACCCAGCAGATCAATGGGAAAATGTCCTGGCCTCTGGGGCCCCAGATGCAAAGCCGTTTTCCCATTTAAGCAAGTTCTTATCCTGCTCTTAGGAACGGGCCCTGACCCTTCCTTTCCCCTTCAGTGTCACCTTCATCTTGTCCCTGCTGACCTAGACTAGTAACTAGCAAGGGAGGGAAATCGGCTCCCTGGTGGCACAGGTTTCTGGAGTCCCAGACCCCCTTGAGCAGCCTGCTTACATGCTAAACAGCAGTCGTCCTGGGGAGTAGTGTACAATCCCAGGAGCTTTCTCCCCAAGGAAACTGACCTCATGTGGCACCCACTGGCTCTCAAGGGGGAGGGTGTGTATTCACCTTCCTCCATCACAAGACTGGGCTCAGATGAGAACTCAGTTACTCATCCTGTGGAGAGGGGAACCCTTTTCATGTGCCGAACCCTCCAGAACCAGGTTCTGGATCAGGTCGGAGGCAGGCTGACTTCCTGCCTTTGTTCATGAGGCTGAGTGTTTCCAATGCATTCCAAGGCCAGGTGGCCTGGGTCTGCTCTAAGGACCTACAGAACCCTTGTCTTTTGTGAACCTTTGGAATCACGTGGGTTATTGATCACAAATGCTTCTTTATCCCTGTCTGTGTCACAGGGAAGACCCAGGTGCTGGGCACTGCAAGGGTAGGTAGCGTCACCTCCACGGAGAGTGGCCCATTGATTTTGATGAGCGGTAGAATGACTGCCTGGAGACCATCGTGCTGAGGACTGACAGGGACGGTGACATCACTGACACTGATGGAGGTCTCACCCCCCGGGGAATTGGAGGGAGCTTCCTCACTCTCTCAGATAGGGTTCTGCAGATTTGTCTGTTGGTTAAGGCCTCCTACACATCCCATCCATTTATCCTGGAGATTTATCTCCGCCATTCTGTGCCTTGTTAGTAATTCAAAAAGCAGGCTTGGTAAAAGAGTTAGTTTGAAATTCCCATTCCCCAAAACCTTTAGGGGATCTCCAGGCAGAAAGTCATGGAGAGGTAGGTGTGGTTAGGTGAAGTTGGAAATTGCACAGCTCAGTCCACAGGGGAGAATGGTTTGATTGGGACAGGCGAGTGGCGGGGTGGGAGCCCTCAGAATTCTAGAAGCTCCTTCCTACAGGCTCCAGCAGCCGTCTGTTCTCATTTGTTCCGTGTCTAATCACAAGACATGTTCTGGTCTCTGGCTTCCTCATAACCATTGCTCCAAATTCCTTAAAATAGCAATCTTTCCTCTTTCTTTGGTGTTCAAAAGTGTGAAGCAGATAGCTCTGAAGGAATTTGAGTCGCTATCATAAATCTTGGGTGATTTTAGAAAGATATATAATACTCCTAAATGATGACATATTTCCAGAAGATCAGTAAAACATTTCTGAGTGATATATGGCCGGGCAGTTGTGTCTCTGCTGTGAACCTGAGGGAGAACATCAAGCGAGCCCAGTAGTTTACGAGTATTATTGGCCATATCTTTTGTTTTTAATCTGCAACTAAAGAGGCTGGCCACACAGAAAATTGGTCTACTTTATACCAAACCTAGCTGGGAAAAGTGCTGGGGTTTTTGATTCAATATCAGAACAAAAGGTTGGTGTGGGACTGGGGGTGGGGAGTGGCAAGGGAGGGGTGGGGAGGTGAAGGAGGAGGAAGTCCAGTGTCTGTGAATTAGGTGACAGCATCTGAGACTGGTTCCTGCATTTTGAAGCAATTATGAGGTATGGCCATGTGTGTAGATTTATTCACAGTCTGTTCTGTGCATTAACTAAATTTGTAGTTTTAATTGCTGATGGAAAACAAAGCAGAATAAAGCAAAACACACATACTCAGAACTACAAAATACACTATGTGGCAGACCGTTTATGGGGATCCCTCGGGGCCTTCATGGGTGAGGACTGGTTTGGGAGGAGGAGGTACTGAGCCAGCTACAGTTGTTAACAAAAGGCAGCAACAATGAAAACACTGCTGTGATAGGTGAGCTGGTGAATGAATCAAAGCCAGTGAAAGTTATGCATCTACCTGGCTTCTTGGTGGGTCACAGAGGGGCTAGCCCAGGATGGGGACTGCTCTGGCTGCCTGGTGGGCCACAAGGGAAGGAAGCCTTCTCCCCTCCATGGAGCCAATAGGGCTCATGCTGCTCACTCTCAGCCCACACCATGCCAGTGCCCAGCACATGTGGCAAAGCCACTTTGAGGTGGGCTATACCACTTACAGCCTCATGTGGACCTTCAGAAACAGCATTCCCCAAACAAGGAACATTGGCTGTAGCTGACACGCAGTTTGTTGAAAAGTCCTGAGAAGTTGCAGAGATCTCCAGAATTATGGACAGCTTCTGTGAGACCACATTTGCAGGGAGTGTCTCTACAACTTCTTGTGGTGAGTTATCTGCTTTTGCAGTTTAGCTATCAGTCTTCTCACTGCCAGGTGGCTGCTGCACAAATGAACCTCACCCCATGGAAAAATGACCAGGACAATGCAAGGGGAAGTTGTTGGGTGTAGGATCATACTATATCCAAATGGAAAGGTGACCTTCCTCGAGAACCACGTGAGGAAAGCTTCATAAATCACCAAGATCCACTTATGCACATCATGGAGAGTCAGTACATTTGTGTGTTATTCCCAGCTCTGCTAGCCACTTATTTTATGCACTTCAACAGAGTAATTCCCTAGGGGGAAGGACCGAGACACTATAATGTGCTACCTCCCCAGAGTGCAAAACCACACGAAAGTACATATTTTTGGATATATTTCCTGGGAACAAATTGGGTTGGGGGGCTTCATGCACAACTCCCTGCAGGATAAGCAACATATTGGCACGTGTCTCAGTGTCATTGGTTGGTGGTGTGGAGGCAGCAGCCAGTGAGAAGAGGTTTCTCGGGATGTACTTAGAACATCTCAGGGTCCTGGTTCAATGTTGTCCAGTAACAAGTGAAATATTAAAGTTTTTCCCTGTAAGTTTAGAATAATCAACCACTGCTAGAGTCTGTAAACAAGTCTAGATGGCACCTGGCAAAATGCCAGAAGGAGTGGTTTGTAAAGTAACGCCAGCGAGCCATTAAGTGTGGAGATTCCTTATTGGTTGACTGCTGTATCTAGTTTATGTTAATTAGATAAGCTGTGTGGAATGTATAAATACCTCTGTTGTCCTACAATAAACGGCTCCCACTCCTGCTGTATTAATCTGCACAAGTCGTTCGTCACCCCCCAGTTATTTTGCCCAGCCAGCCGGACTGCGGCAGATGGTGGCCCGTACGGGGAGCCCCGGGACACTTGGGGGTAAGTGACGAAAAAAAAAGCTGCCCATCCATAGATAGGATGGGAGCAAATCTGCTCGTCCCTAGGCAGATAGGACGAGAGGAAAAATGGCCATTTCGAGAAAATGGAGAAGATTGATACAGTATGTTTGTGTCTTGTTTTGTCTTGAAATGTTGTATTGTCTTTGTGACAAAAATATAGAAGGGGTATTAAGTAAATTACTAAGGGAAGGAGGCACCCCAGTGGAACCAAGAATAGTTAGGGCATGTGTTGATAAAAGCCCAGGAACTCTAGTCAGAAAGAAAAAGAAAGTTCAAAAGAAGAAGGATTATCAGGAAAAAAGTTGTAGCAAAAGACTATTACTAAATACTTTTCATTACTGGAGGATTCGTAACTCGGTGTGGTGGCTGCCACATGCGCGAGCTGGTCATGGCGCAGCAGTAAGGACTTTCCAAGCGGTGGCAGCAGGCTCTTCCCCCCACCCCCACCCCGCCTGGGGAGCGGGACTCCACTAGGAGAGCCCAAATCCAAATCTGACCGCAGTCTCGCAGGCTCTTGCTCCCTGTGCCCAGTGGCAGTTTGAGTCCGGGACACTCCCCAGGGCCATCTGGGGCTGCCCGGGGCACTACCGGCAGAAGACACTACCAGAGTCCCTGATGTTTGGTCATTTTCAATGCCAATAACTAAGCTACAATGGTTGTCCCACACCTAGAGGCTGATGAATAATGAGCACCATTAAGGCTTATTTCAAATGTAAAAAACATTGAGATAATGTACTAAATTGTTCAGAAGGTTGTTTTCTTAGCACCTGCTGGAATACTACAGGATTTTCTTTAGCCATCCAGAGTTCCTGCCTTCGTACCAGTGCTGGTGAGGTCGAGGGTGGAAGAATTTCCAGTGTTGCTGAAAACCGGATGAGACTTCGGATCAAGCTAGCTGCCTGCAGAACTTACCTGGACTGTGATTTAAGCTAGCTGCCTGCAGAACTTACCTGGACTGTGATTTACCTGGACTGTGAGTTAATCTATTGAGACACTGCTTTATCTGGACTGAGACAACAAACTGTAATCTACAACAAATTGTAACTCGGTATCTTTGCTAACGGTGTCATTGCTGGTGTAATTTTTCCAAGGGCTTCTTGCATGGAGCCATCAATTGGCTTGGTATTGTGGCATTTTGTATCCTCCCCTTCTGCTTGTAGCAGATTATTCATGGTGTTTGTGTAAAAACCACTATGGTCGTTATTTAAATTAAACAAAAGGAGGAAATGCTAGAGTCTGTAAACAAGTCTGGATGGCGCCTGGCAAAATGCCAGAGGGAGTGGTTTGTGAAGTAACGCCAGCGAGCCATTAAGTGTGGAGATTCCTTATTGGTTGACTGCTGTATCTAGTTTATGTTAATTAGATAAGCTGTGTGGAATGTATAAATACCTCTGTTGTCCTACAATAAACGGCTCCCACTCCTGCTGTATTGATCTACACAAGTCGTTCGTCACCCCCCGGTTATTTTGCCCAGCCAGCCCGGCTGCGGCAAACCACCAAGATTTTTCTGCCAACTGATCTCCCACATCCCCTTTGGCTCCTTGGTTCATCATTTGGCCATGAAGACCCAGAGATGAGCATAGGACCTTCCCTAAGTTGATTTAGTCACTTCCACAGCCAGCTGGGTTTAATTAAATATGAGTACTAATCCAGCGGGGCCTCCCTTCTCAGGCGCAGGAGCTGTCTCCAGCTTGATAACATGCACTTGGTTGCTTAAGGTGAACTATCCTATGCTGGCTTGGGCTGATGCAGGACTCTTGTCAACTTGTTGGAGGTCAAAGACTGGTTTTGGGATAAAGAGAGCTGAGTATCAATGTTTAGTTTCAATGATGTGGGAAGAAGAAAGGTCATCATGCATTCCACAACTCAGTGAACCACAGGGTGACCCTTAATGTAGAAATTAACCACTGCAGAATCAAAAGTGGTTCCCAGAAAAACCAAACCCTACACACTAAAAAGCTCAGAGAAGTTTCCTGCAGTTCTACCCAATGGCATACTGGTTTTCTGAATCTCTATTCCGCTGTTTCGAAATGCTGGCTTTAAAGAGTCCCCTGAGTCCTATATTGCACCCGTGATTATAAAAATATTTAAAGCCACAGAGAGAATATACAGCTGTGCAGACACAAGTGCTGATTTACTGTGTACATGGTTTGATACACACTGGAAGTTAAGGTTTTAGGCTGACAAGAGCATCAGAAGAGCAGATTTCAATCCATATATCACAGACCCAGCCTCAGGAAAGGAGCACCTGAAACAAGACTACAACAGAGGCTTTCTGAAAACCCCCGTACAAGCAGGAGACAGCACAAAAAGTTACACGGCTATTTATGTGACATGGAGTCATATTAGCAGTGATGTGACCACATAAATAGTGCTGTGAAATTTTGCAATATGGAAATTATAGAAAGTATTTCAAACCCAAACTGTGTATTATGAAAAATAGCAAATCTTCCCAAATGCTATTATAAAAAAAGAGATTTAAGAAGGATAAAGGGCTAGAAATACCATTGAGTGTCCTCTATTGATGGAAATTTTATTCTTAAAAATGCTTCATAATTTTGTATGTAACAAATTTTTTACAGAAGCAAGTATGTTGCTTTTTTTCCTTTTTAATGTCATCCATGATTTTGCGATTTTGCAGCCGTGGAAACATCACTGAGTGCCCGTGTTCCTCTTGGGGGCACTGTGCCTGTGTTTCCCTACTGCTTTCTGTGGTCTGTGAAGCCCTCCAGTACCTCCCCGTCTATTTCTACACCTTGCCTCCTGTGCCTCTCTCTGCCTTGGTTTCCAGTCCCCAGCCATCTGGCCTTTTGTCTCTGGGGCTTGTCCCTTCCCTTCTGGAGGGGCCATTGTGCCTCCTGTCTCTGTCTGCAATGGTGGGACCTAAGATTCCACATCTCTCCCCTCTGCTCAGAGCCACTTTCCCAGCCTACTTAGGACCCCACCCTTCTCGGGTCCCCTGGGACTCCACCTTGCCAAGAAGCAACCAGCAGCTGCCTTCTTGCCCATGGTCTCAAAATCACCCCTGTTGCCCTTTTCAGATGAATTTCCTCCCAACAGACAGATAAAGGGCTGAGAAAAGGGCAAGAGAATGAACAGAGAAGTCCTGGGATGTCCCAATTATTTTAGCAATCACTCAAAGAGCAGTGTGTGACCCACAGAGACCCAGGCTCATGCCTGGATTATGAGTGAACAACAATATGTGTTATGGAACAGGTGAGGAACACGGTCTGCTGATGCGGAGTATGAGGGCTGTATCATGAGATCCCAAGTAGGTTATTCTAATAAGAATACATTTAATAACATAACTAGTGAATAGGCAAAATAGGGTTTAAGGAGAACAGAAAATAAAGAACCATTTTATAACTGATATAATTGCATCTTTTTATATTTGCTCTAATTAGTTATACATGACAGTAGAATGCATTTTGACACATCATATGTAAATGGAGTATAACTCTTCATTTTTGTGGTTGCAGATGATCTAGAATCACGCCAGGCATGTAGTCATATATGCAGATAATAATGTCTGATTCATTCTACTATCCTTCCTACCTCTATACCCACTCCCCTCCCTTCACTCCCCTTTGGGTAATCTCTTTAATGCTCCCTTCATCATATTTAAAGCTTTCAGAAATCTTGAATTAATAAACAATGGTAACAAATTTATATTATGTATATTTATATGATGTATCTTTACATTACATATATTCTGGGCAGTGTTCAAATGCAGCAGATGAATTGCTGATACATTGTATCTGCTATGATAATGTCGAAGTCATGCAGCACCAGCTTGGGCATCTAAGAGCAGCATATCATCAACTATGATCAGTGCACCTGACGATCTAAGTGACTGGCTCTTCTCCATGAATCTGAGGGGTGGTTATACATGGAAGAAAAGGTCTCTAGTTAAAAGATCCATCACTAGACTGTTGAATTTTGTGGAGAAGAGGTTATGAATTGCCTGGGTATATTGAAATCAGATTATGACATTTTTTCTTTTATTATAATTAGATTATTTAATACAGTATCATGAGAATCAAATAAAGTTATTGTTTTTATGAAAAGAAAGTTGACTTCTTTGAAAAGGCCCAATAAAGTCTAGTTGATGAATTGCTGGTGACTTAAGTGTGGAAAAGAAAGTTATATTAATGTCTAGTGGAAAAAGTCTTGAAACACTAGATTCTGCACTTATTTAAATTGCCTCCTGACTTCTTTCATTCTTTTTCCACTTAAAAGAAACATGTAGAGAAAATATAGGAGATGAACTCAGGGTGTGGCATATGCAAAAATCCGTTGATGAGTGGGGAGTCCAGCCTTAGAAGCCCCCTTCCCCCTCTGGTGAACACATGGATCTTCTTTAGTTTGGGCCAAATTTTGTAAAAAGTTTAAGTTGCATATTTTTAATGAATTTCTCTTCACCCATTTTTCTATCAGCCTGAGTGTGTTGGACAACACAATTTCTACTGTGCATCCATGGACAAAGTAACAGGCTGCTGAAGCTCGTTTTAGAGCAAAACTCCCATTTAGAGGAGGAAACTTTGTTTTGTTGGTTACTAGAACAGGAAACTCCTCCAGACCACATTTTATGTCATTCAATTAAGCAAATCATTTGTTTAGGCTGTTTTACTTTGATAAAGTCTCCAATAGCAAAGAGTGAAAAATGAGGAACTGGAACATTTCTTAAGAAATAAAGGTCGAGTCGACACGAGACTTTCTCCTTAGCGTGACGGGTCCGCACGGCGATGGCAGGATCTTCAAACTCGGAGGGGGGCAGTTCGACTTTCCATTCCACGTGAGTGAAGCGCAGGGCTACGAAAGGAACACGCGTGGCTCACTTGCAAAAGACTTAGAAACTTTACTTGATCCAGAGAAGTTGCTCTGGGAAGGTTCACGCCCAAATTGGAAGCAGACGGGAAACAGGCGAAGGAGCTTGCGGACGAGCATCCCATGGCGGACTGACTCGGTAACCCCAAAGCCGACCAATCACCGTCTCAGTCTCTTCTTTGCTATTTGGTGTTGCATCCACACACGTGCATTATTTCTATTACAAAACTTAACAATAGGGCATTGTCCAAAGGCGACATTGTGACTTGGAAAGAAATTACACCTACATTAAGAAAGTTATTTTCCAGCTTTTTCTAATGCATCATTCCAAAATATAGCACCCAAAAGGATAAAATCATTCACAAAAGAAGCAAAAATTCATAGTCCTATTTTAAGATGTCTCTTTATGGAACTATTTAGTAGAAAGTATATATATATATATATATATATATATATATATATATATATATATAATAAAATATTATTGAAAATCTTCAACTTTATATTTCAGTTTACTAAAAATTTTATTGTCAACTTTAAGAAAAAGAACACAAAAATTACAAGAGTTATTTTGGCCCATGGTGTTGGTTTGTTTAGAATAATAATATAAATCATGAAATATTACAAGTTTATAACAGCTTTCAAATGTCATAGACTTTAAAAATGTGTTAAAATTTACACATTTTAAAATTAAATATTTTACTAATGAACTACCTGATATGCCATAGTAATTCCTTTTTTCCTACCTTTTTTGTCCATTTCCACAGGGCCCTGGAGCACAGGGATCTTGCTAAGTCCCCTTCATTTGGAAGGGCTGCAGCTTGGTGAGGAAAGGCTGATTGCAAAGAAGCAGGAGGGCCATGCCACATGAGCCCCGGGCACCCTGGGGAGCGACCGGAAAATCAGGAAGATGGTAGGGACCTGTCAAAAGGCACAGGAGTAACCTTGACAAGTTCCCAGCAGTTAAAGCTAGAATAATTTTAGCAATAAAATTAAAAACAAACAAATAAAAAAAGCAGTGTCAGATTATAATCCATAGAGTAAAATAAATGTTAATGAGTCTATGCTGGTATAAAAAAGAAATAAATCAATCAATGGAAGAATTTATTTTTATTAATACATTTTATTAATTTTAATTGTTCTATTCCTTGCAGAATAATTAAAATTAATAAATGTATCTGAAATGAAGGAAATACAAAATTACCCTTAGACAGACCTCCCAGTAATAGTTACTGCAGGGACCTATCTACTGATGACACTAAACACTTGGGCAAAAGGTGGCAGAAAAACAATATTTGTATATACATGAAGGATCTTTGCTAAAACTATTTGTTGCCCACAAAGTGAGAAATCGTAATTCTATGGTGAAAATATATGGTAGGCAACATCCTCACCAAGTGATCAAGTCAACCTCACCAGCATTAGGAGATATTGGCATCCATCCTGATATCAAGTGCTGGAAGGAGCACATCACTTCTGTCATGTTCTTGTCAAAAATGCACAACTTCAATCGTGACAACCATCAGACAAATCCAAATCCATTAACAGTGCACAATGGAGTGGCCATGTCTCATGAAGTGAACCAAAGTCAGGTAAGAAAAGGAAAGCCCATGGAACCCGAGTGGAGTCTCCTGTGGGGACCCAACAGCAGGACCAGCATGAATTCCTGCATTGAGTCCTGGAACAGAGCAGAGCTGTTGGGAAATTTACATGATGTCAGTATTGCAGTCAACCCTATTATGCTGATGTTGATTTCCTGGTTTTTAATAGTTCCACTTTGCTCCCATATATGGTTAATATCAGAGCGGGGGTCTTCACCCAGGGTATCTTGCTCCCCAGGTCATGTGGCAATGTCTACAGACATTTTGATTGTTGTGTCTGGGCAAGGGTGCCCTGGTATATAGAAGCCAGGGACACTGCTGGGAGAGTCAGGTGCAGGGTATCTATAGACTGTCTTCACCATTTATGCCATTTTTCTGTGAGTCCAAATAATTCCAAGATTAAAACAACATATTAAGAAATGTATGAGTGTGCCTTTTCCCCCACAACTTGCCAACACTTATTGTGGCTTGTATTCTTAATAGCTGCCATTCTGACTGGAGTGAGATAAAGTCTTAGAATAGTTTTGATTTGCATGTCTCTGATTGCTAGAGATGTTGAACTTTTTTTTATATATTTGTTGATTGATTGTGTATCTTCTGAGAAATGTCTTCAGTTCCTTAGCCCATTTATTGATTGGGTTATTTGTTTTTTTGGTGTTCATTTTTTTTCTTTATAAATTCTGGCAATTAGTGCTATTGCAACCAATCTGGAAAGGAGTATGCAGATTCCTTAGAAAACTTGGAACCACCATTTGACCCAGCTATCCCACTTCTCGGTTTATACCCAAAGGACTTAAAAACAGCATACTAAAGTGACTCAGTCTCATCAATGTTTATAGCAGCACAATTCATAATAGCTAAATTGTATATATACCACAGTTTCATTATCCACTCATCTAATGAAGGGTGCTGTTCAATATACACAATGGAATATTATTCAGCATTAAGAGAGAATAAAATCATGGCATTTGCAGGTAGATGGATGGAGTTGGAGAATACCATGCTAAGTGAAATAAGCCAATCCCCCCCAAACCAAAGGCCAAATGTTTTCTCTGATTAGTGGATGCTGATCCATAATGGAAATGGGGACATGGAGGAATGGAGGAACTTTGGAAAGGGCAAAGGGGAAGGAGGGGAATGGAGGGGTATGGGGGTAGGAAAGATGATGGAATGAGATGGACATCATTACCCTAGGTACATGTATGAAGACACGAATGGTGTGATTCTACTTTGTGTACAACCAGAGAAATAAAAAATTGGGCTCCATTTGTGTGCTATGAATCAAAATGTATTCAGCTGTCATGTATAACAAATTAGAGCAAATAAATAAATAAATTAAAAAAAATTTTAAAAAAAGGAAGGCCTGAAGATGCCACGGGGCAGGATCCCATGGATGCTGGGCATTGCCTCTGAGCTTCCTTCTGTAATCACTTGATTTCTTAAGTTGCACTAAGAAGTGAAAATGGCTGGTTTTCCTCTGTCCTTTGTTGGAAAGTGACTTCTCTGTGTCTCCGTGCATCCTTCTGCTTGGATTCTCTGTCTCCTATCTGGCATCCAAAGTTGGCAAATGCGACCTTCACATCTTTCACCAAGTTTCTCTTCTCCCTGAGCTCTTGGCCCCTTAAGTCTTGGTTGCATTGACAAATCTACAAGAAGTATATTTAAAAAAAAATCCAGGTTTCTCATTTCTTCCCAAGAGGAGTGTTGGTCTCCCACAAGTTAATCGTGGCTTAAAGTAGAGATTCATTGTACTGATTTAACAGCTTGATTGAGGTGTGATTTGCATAACATAAAATTCACTGTTTTCAGGTATATAATTAAATAACTTTCAGTACATCTGCCAAATTATGTGACTATTATTGCAATCTAGTTTAAGAAACTTTTTCCTCCAGCATTTATTCCTGCCCTTTACAATTAATCTCCATTTCTACACCAGTCCCAGACAAATTTATTTTCTATCTCTATAGATTTTCCTTTTCTAGACTTTTCATATAGATGCAATCATACAAGATGCCTTTTGTGACTGGATTTTTTCACTTAACATGTTTTTGAGGGTGGTCCATATTGTACCTGGTTTATATTATTGCTAAAGAGAGTTTATTGTATGGAGGTCTGATATTTTGCTTATCTATTCATAAGTGTAGAGATACTTGGATTGCTCTCCCTGTTGGGTTATGCACAATGCTGCTGGGAACATCGGTGAGCAAGTATTTGTGTGGACATGTTTTAATTTCTCTTGAGTAGTTATCTAGGCATAGAACTGCTAGCTCATTAGATCAATTTGTGCTTAATTTGTTCAGAAAGTGCTAAATTGCTCACCCCAATGGCTGCCTCATTTTCACCCACAGCAATGCATAAGGTGCTAACTTCTCCAAGTCCTTGCCACCACTTGGTGTTGTCTGACTTTCTGTTGTAGAAATCTCAGTGGTTGTAAGTATGCTCCATTGTGGTTTCAATTTACATACACCCAATTGCCAATAATCCTGGGCATCTCCTCATGTGTTTGTTACATTTGTGTATCTGCTTTGTGGGTATTCCTATTTGAATATTTTGCCAACTTTTAGTTTTGGTGTCTTAGTAGAAGAGTTTCTTATATCCTACCTATAGATCTTTTTCTGAATATGTGATTTGTAATTACTTTTGCTAGTCTATGGCTTGCCATTTTACTTTATTAATGGTATAACTGGAAGTGAAAGATTTTAATGTTAAGTTCAATTTGTCAATTTTTTTCTTTTATCACAGGGGCTTTTGCCTAACCCCAGGTTGCAAAGGTTTATTTCTTTTCTTTAAGGAGTTTGTAGAATTAGCCCTTGCATTTAGAGATTTAAAAAAAAAAAATAATTCACACTATTTATTAATGATCTTTCACCTAGTTTTGCTGCACTTACAGATGTGGCTTTTAAAAAAATTTGTTCTCATTAGTCATACATGACAGTAGAATGCATTTTTGAATTAACTCTTGCATAAGGCCTGAGGCAGGCAACTGTCCAAGTTGGGCCTTCTCTAGGGGGCTTCCCACAGCCCGGCACCTTGTCAAGGACAGGGCCCTTCCCATTCAGTGCCATTACCCACTTTCCAAGTAAGATTTCCACCTCCTTTTCCTCTTGGAATTTGTCGGTCTGGAATAAAAGACGTCTAGTGAGGCATTGTTTTAACTTGTGTTCACTTACTTTACTGAATAATCTAACTCCATTTTTTTTCATATACAGTAAAAACCCATCAACTCAGATACCCTCCTTGCCTATTCATTTCTAATAATCATATCATATTATCACCATATTTCATTGATTTTTAATTCTGATACAGTACTGAAACAACCCTGGATGAATTTAGTTATTCCTGCCTTATTCTTGACTTCCCTGGACCAGTAATTCACCAGGTAGCATAAAATATTTGCTGCTGGTTTTAGAAGATTTTGCTCACATGTTTAGGAAAATTTTTAATTCACTTCTTCAGAGTATTTTCCCCTTTATTTTATTGGATTCAATATTCAATTTCTTTAACCTATATTAAGTGAAGTGAGTCTGCATTTTTCAGTGTTCCTGTATTTCTTTGGCTTTGTTTTCAATACTGTATAACTTCATGTACTCATTTGGCAAGTTCTTTGTATTTTTTTATGCTGCAAGATAGTGGCAGTGGCAGAAGGAATTATGTGTTCTTTCAAAGTTCACAAATATTCAGGGCCTAAAAACATTTTGTGATAGATATTTGATGAGCTGTTTAATTCTTTTAAAAATTATTGGCATAATAGGCTTTTTATATATCCCCTCTTTGGAAGATAATTTTGGTAAAATGTTCCTCTAAAGATAATCTCTTTCATCTATTTGATATATTCAAATGACTGGGATGATCTATGCATGTGCTATTTTGTTATGATTACAAAGTTTTTCTGTTTATCTGCTTAATACCCTCTTCTCCCATTTCTGTTGCTGATAATGTGTATTTTTATTCTCTCTCTCAGTTTAGTTTACTGTCTATTTTATTGGTCTTTCAAAAAAAATCTCTGTTTTGCTTTCTGTTTTTGTTTCTGGTACCTATTAACTTTATACCTTCCTATCTCTTTTTAGCACTTTATACTTTCTCAAATGAAGTTTGTTGAAGGAATAAATGAATGAAAACAGTTCCCTTGGGGATACAAGGACTCAGAAAGGCTTGTTTTCAAAATGGAGAAAACAGAATCAGCAGAGAAAGGGAGATATTAGACATCCCTGTCTCTCAGGTGTCAATCCTTGAGTCATCTCATGTCTAAACTTTCAATCTACATGAATAATTTTCCTTTTGCAGACCATAGTATATTTTATTATTTAAAAATCAGTGTTGCATCTATCTAGTTGTTCAGATTGTAATCCTCACTTATAGGTAGGGCTACCTGATAAATGTTCAGACTTGGTGGAAGTCCTGAGAACTTTGGAATTTAGAAATGCCCTCTGTGAGCCATGTTAGAACTGACTGTGGTCTGCCCTCCGTGAGCCACGTTAGAACTGACTCAAGCAGGAGAATGCAATGGAGCTGTGCAGAGGAGGGTGCTGGGAGCCATCAGCCAAGTAGGTATGACAAATTCCTTGGCAGGAGGGGCCTTGCTTGCTTCCTCACCAAAGAAAAGCATTGCCTATTATTTAGTGGCTTCTGCTTCTAGGCCCTGTTACTACTCTGGGAATGACATCTGCAGCTGTGGCTCTGGAGGAAGGTGAGGGCGGGGAATCGAGCGGCTCTCCTGCCCAGGGAGCAAGTGCCACATCCCTGCCTGATGCCTAACTTCAGGCTCACATGGTTATGTCTTGCCCGCTTCCTGGAGACAGTGAGCGATACCCTTTGTCTGGCGTCCATTTCCACGCGTAGCATGTGCTCTGAAAAGCCGACTGGAAACTCTGCACTTGGAGGCAGGAAGGATTGTCCTCCAGTGAATGGGGGTCAGACCGGCCTGGAAATGTCCACCCCTCAGTCCTCATCCAGTTGCACTTCAGCCTGGGACAGCCGCAGCAGCCACAGAACAGCACACAGGCGTGTTACCTGTTGGGAAAGCTCAGACGGATTGTGAAGTAGCTGTCTGCCTGCGTGGCTGGGGCTGGGGTGGGCCGTGGGGCAGGAGAAGAGTCCTTCCCACAGGCCTCTTGTTCCAAGAGCCAGGAACTCGCCTTTAACTGTGCGAGAACCCTTGTTGAACTTTTCAAAGTCACACAGGGCACGAGTGACCACGACCCTGAGCGCCCAGGCCCTGTACAACTTGAACTTTCTTAGCCACAGCTTCCCCTCGAGGGATCAGACAGAAACTGCACATGAATAGCTTTCCAAGCCGGCTGGCCCGTGGCCTCTCCCTCTGAGATTTCCAGCTCATCTTCCCTTCTCACTTAGCAACACGGGGCAGAAAGTGGCCTCTGCTCTCACAAAAGCCGCAGGCTTCTCCTCTCGGCTGGGATGCTATTGTTGAGAGTTCCTCCTCCTGCCTCGCTGATCAATAGACGTGCGCAGCAGCCTCCCACTCGGAGCTTGTGCCTTGGGGGTTCCCGTCCTGGAGGCCCCGAGCCTGGGGCGGGCTGTGCCCCAGGAATGCAGGCCCTGGCTGCCCACATCTGCCGAGCGCTGCCTGCAGCTGTGCAGACCCGGGGCCCAGGCCCGGCCCATCCATCACCCGAGCCACTGCTGTGAGGACATTGTCTGTGCAGGATGAACCTCCCGTGACTCCGGCCGGGTCTAGACACCCCCGCCCGCACACCCGAGCTATCAGTCAACTGCAGTGAACTCCGTTTCACCTCCTGACCTCTCGTTCAACCCAGACAAACATGGAAGTGTGAACTGGGCCTCCCAGGGGCCAAGAGGCCTCTCACCCAGCTCGGCTCCACTTCCAGCCAGCATCAAACGTGCCCACTCCAACCCCTGCTGCTGCCATTTGTCCTCACACGTGTCACTGTGGCTACCAGGCAGCTGGGCTGGGCCTGGGGTCCCAGGATTCTCCAGCCCAGTGAACGGTGCGGGGTCCACCAGTAGCCCGTGCACCCAGTAGAAAGGTCAGTCCTGGTTGAAAAGAAGCAGACACAATCGTGCTTGCCACTGACCAGTTCTTGTAGAGTTTCTGGGAAAGAAACTCTGCCCAAAGCTTTGGCTATTTCTAGAGTAAAAAGTACATACAGGGGCTTCTCTGCCAGGCCTTGGGTGGAAGAGGAGGGAGCCACAGCGTCGGCCTTCCTCTGACTAGGAAACCGATGCCCGTGTGGATCTCGGTGAAGGGCTGGACTTCTAAAAGTCTGGATAACACTGCTCTGAGAAGTTCAGCCACTTCTCTCTCTCTCTTTAAAAAAAAAACAGGGGTTGAGAGTAAACCAGGGCTGGGGACAGTGCCACTCGTTGCCTCTGCAGCAGGGAGCCTGGGCGTTGGCCTGCGTCTCTGAACACGGGAGCCTCTCTTCTCCTCCGCCCTCCCCTCACCAAGCGCCAGCAGCCCCAGCAACACCACCGTCACTGTTGTCCCATGGATGGTAAGGCCATGGCGCTGTGAGAGATGCGCCTTCATTCTTCACCAGAGGCATTTCTTAGAGTTCTTCGAGGACTCTGCAGGCTCCAGCGCGGCCCTGCTCACAGGCTCTGCTTCGTAGCCCTTCCCCTGAAACAGCAAAGCCAAAGACACCTCTTTGCGTCATTGACAGGGCGGTGGGGTGGGGGCGGATGGCCACGTGGAGGTCCTGACGGAGCGTCTGAGGAGAGGAGGTCTCTGCCCTAACGCTGTGGGGCTCTTGGTCAAGGCTACAGGCCACGTGGCCAGGCTCCTGCACTCCGGTGGATGCTGAATGCCTCTCAGGCTGAGGGTCACAGGGGCTCCTGGGGTACTGTGGTCAGCTGGGGACTTCCCCAAGTCCTGTGGGTCCAGGGGACCCTGAGGGCATTTCTAGCAGCCATAGTGCTGCTGTGGGGAGCTCCCAGGGCAGCCTGAGAGGAGGGGGCATCAGGAAGTACCCGGTCCACGGCAGCTTCGAGGAAATGACATTTCTAGATAAAAATAGAGCATTCACTTCAAAACTACTGATTGAGCATTATTGGTGTACATATTGGTAAGTGTCAATCATGGCAGGAAGCCTGGAACCGCCAGCTTGTGGGTTCTAGGGCCACTTCATGGTTTTCAAAAATGTGAGTGTTTTCAGTTATTATAAAATATTTCATACTTTCCTTTTTTTTTTTTTTTTTTGGTACCAAGGGTTGAACTTGGGAAAACTTGACCACTGAGTCTTATCCCCAGCTCTATTTTGTATTTTATTTAGAGACAGGGTCTCACTGAGTTGCTTGGCACCTCACTTTTACTGAGGCTGGTTTTGAACTTGAGATCCTCCTGCCTCAGCCTCCAGAGCTGCTGGGATTACAGGTATGTGACATTGTACCTAGTTCACTTCATGGCTTTTATACTCTATTGTCCTGTTATAGCCATTGTGAACATTGGTATGTTGAGGACATCATTATTCCTTAGCAGGAAAAGCAGTCACAGTGTAATTGGACTTTCTAACTCAGGGCTTATAGTTGAATAGTGTGATATAGATGTAAAATACGACTTCTGTTCTTCTAATCATATAGTACATACCAGTTCAAGTATGTGGGAGAACAATTGTAAACTTAATTAGTTTGATCATGGTTTCTTTGGTTTGAGTTACTGTTTTTTAAAATTCCTAAACCTGTTTGCATTTCACAATTTTCCTGGATCTAAGTTTAAAAAGAGTAGGATCTTTCTTATGCTAAAACTCTCTATCCATCTAGGTGTTAAAATTGAATAATAAACAACATTATTGTGGTTTTGTTTGTTTTCTATCTTAGATGTTATGGTTTAGTATGAAGCATCCCCTGAAAATCTCATGATATCAAATGTAGCAATGCTCAGAGGCAAATGATTAGATTATGAGAGCTGTAATCTCATCGGTGGGTCCATCTATTTGATAGGTTAATAATTTGATTGAATAACTAGATGGTAACTGTAGGTAGGTGTGGTGTGGCTGGGTCATTCCTGGCATTCCCTTGGGCATTTAATTTTGCTCCTGGCTCCCACTGTGCCCTTCAATCCCTTTATCTCTCTCACTGCGCCCCTCTGCTGTGCTTCCTGGCTGCCAGGAGCTGAGCAGCCTTCCCCCACCATCTCCTTCCACCATGATGTCCTGCCTCACCTCAGGCCCAGAGTGGTGGGATCAGATGACCATGGGCAACCTCTAAAACTGTGGACCCAAATGAACTTTCCCCTCCGAGGTTTTTAAGGTATTTTGGTCACAGCCATGTAAAGCTGGCTAACATAGAAGGACTTGAAAAGGTGAAGAAACAGTCACAAAGGCTTAAGTGAAAAAGACCAGCCTAATGTGGGTGGGAGATGGAGCATCTGGAACTCCTAGGCCTTACAGGCAGGAGGGTAAAGGGTACATTGGCATTAGAAAGCTGCTTGCAATTTCTTTACAAGTTAGCCATACTCTGTGACCTTATGTCTTTATATTTCATGACCCAGCCATTCCACTTGCATGTATTTGTGCATGAGAAACAAAAAATGCATGTCCAAAAAAATCCTCATTCAAAAATGTCCTTAGCAGCTTTATTCATAATAGGTAGAAAATGCAATTGAACCAGGGCTCCCCATGCAGGAGGATGGGATTGTCAAATTTTGTATATCCATACAGTGGAA
This sequence comes from Callospermophilus lateralis, assembly GCF_048772815.1. Taxonomy (NCBI): domain Eukaryota; kingdom Metazoa; phylum Chordata; class Mammalia; order Rodentia; family Sciuridae; genus Callospermophilus; species Callospermophilus lateralis. The sequence continues at coordinate 3,081,722 of NC_135321.1, read as the reverse complement.
TACTACTCAGCAGTAAAAAGAAAAAAAGTTCTTGATATGCTACTTAGATAAACTTGATGCCAACTGAAAGAAGTCGTACACAAAAGCACACACAAAGCTAATTCTTTAAGGCGAGGTCCAAGACAAGACAGACTCATCTATGGCAACCAAAGTCAGAGCTGCAAGGACGGCTGGCAGGATTTCCTGGGCAGGCACACAGGGGTTTTCCTGTATCTCGTCAGAAGTGTGGGTTTCAACCACAGTACCCCACAAACATGTGCACTGTTGCATGGTCCAAGGAGATGGAGAGACTGCCCTCCCGACTGACAGTTACGCCTGTGTTGCATGGATGGCATCGTCCCTTCCACCCCATGAGTGTGTGCAAATAAAACTACAGTAAGTTTAGAAAGAAGCAAGACTTCACAGGGGTATTGTGTTAAAACTTGTTAGTCATGTAGTATGTGTGCATTTTGCTGCATATAATTCATTCCTCAATAGAGAAATGTGAGAAAAAGAAATAGTCCTGTAAAAATCAAAATATAATGAGAGGAATTCTGGAATTCTTGTAGAATATGCTGTTTCAGAAAACTGTTCAAAATAAACAAAATAAATCTTTAATGACAAGGAGGCAGGTAGAGGCAAGAGTCTCAGAATCAAAGCCTTTATTCCGCGGTAGCACTGCAATATTAATTATTCACCAGAGTCGTGTTCACCAAAACGTGTTCATTGGGACATTAAAGGGTGTTCTGTGCAAGGACATCCCATGATCACAGGTGGGGAAAGTGTAGGTCAAACCGCGCGGAATAAGACCCATTATCTAGGATTTCTCAAACCCTTTAAAATGCTGATTCTTTAAATGGATCTTGTCATGGGTTGAATTGTCCCCCAGAAGGCAGGCTAGAGCTCTCACCCCGGTACCTGTGAACACAACCTTATTTGAGAACAGGGTTTTTGCAGTTGTCATGAGTTAAGATTGGGTCCTAGTGGGTTTGGGTTGGCCCTTGTTCCTGTATGAAGGGCGTCTTAAGAAGAGGAGGGAGACTCTGAGAGGGAGGCACTGGGGAGAATGGCCCTGCCGTCTGGACGGTGAGGCTGCTGGGGGGCCGGCCACACCAGAAGCCGGAAGAGGCAAAGCAGGACCCAGGGGGGTTCCTGGTGGAGGCTGCTCCTGGCCTGCAGAACCTGAGAGAGTAGACTTCTGCTGTTGTGGGCCACCCAGTGTGTGCTCCTTGTTGCACAAGCCCTTAGGAAAGGGCTATGACCATGTCACATTTCCCAGACGGATCTGGTCATCCGCCTCTCCACTGTCCTGAAGGTCTGGGCAGCCCACAGTGGTCGTCCCTTTCTGCAAGGAAGACCTCTGCTTCAACTGCTCAACTTACACTTTGAGAGCAGCAAGGGAGACAGAGATCACACCGCAAGGTAGAACAAAGGTAGGAATTGGCGGGCTTTAAGATAGGCCAGTTATCCAGCTGGGCCTGATGCAGTCACAGGGCACTTCAGAGTAGCAGAGGACACTAAAGACTCTGAGAGGTGCTCAGATCAGAGGACAGGATCAGACAGACGGCAAGGGGGGGAGGGCTCAGCCTACCATGCAGGCTTTGAGGGTAGGGGAAGAGGCCACAAGCTAAGGACTGCAGATGGACTCTAGGGGCTGAAGAGAGGTGTTGTGGTTTAGGTGGGAGGTGCCCCCAGAAGCTCATGTGTGATGGTGCAAGGAAGTTCAGAGGTGAGCTGAGGGGGTTGTGAGAGCCTCAACCTATCAGTGCACGGAACCCCTGATGGGATTAACTGGGTGGCGTGTGGCTGGAGGAGGTGGGTCACTGGGGGTGTGCCCTTGGGGTTTATATTTTGTCAGTCTCTCTCTGTTTCCTCGTGCCACACCCTGAGCTTCTCTCCTCCACCACACGCTTTCCCCAGGATGTTCTGCTTCTGCTTGGACCCAGAGCTGTGAAGGCGTCCATCTGTGGACTGAGACCTATGAAACCCTGAACCCCCAAAGACACTTTTCTTCCTCTAATTGTTCTTATCATATTTTTCAGTTGCAGCCACAAAAAAACCTGACTAAAACAGATGGGCCCCCTCCCCAGTGCCCAGGAAAGAAGGCAGCCTGCCCTCACCTCGCCCTTCTGGGCCACAGCAGAGCAGAGGACAAGTCTGTGTGGCCTCGGGCCTCTGCCTCGGCCCTCATCTCCACCAGCAGCAACAGGAAGCTAATGCAAGCAGGAGGGCAAGTCATTTTTTCTTGAGTTTCCGAAAGTTTGACTTTTGAGGTAGAAAGCTTAAATCTTAGCTTCTAGTTTCTTGGTTTCTATTATGTTCCAGAATATGTAACTTTGTCTCTTCATACTCAGGAAAGACTCCACACAAGTGCTTCCCCCCTGGAAAGAATGATACCCGCAGCACCGTGTCTCCCGGTGCCTTCTGCCTTGTCGTGGGAGAGATCTGACCTCTTAGCTCTGTGCTCGCAGCTTCCTGTGTAGCCTACACTAGTTCATGCTTTCCCCAGAGCTTGAAATCATCCGGATCATTTAGTGTGGCTGGAGCAGGTCATCATGACCTTGGGGGAGACTCCTAATTTGTCATGAGTTTGCTGCTTTATCACCTGTTCTCTTCTCTCTCCTTTCCCCACTCCCCTGGAGGCTCCAGGTTCGGTGTTATTCCATCTCCTGGGCTGCCTGATCTGTATGAGCTCCGGCATCTCACCTCCCACTTGCAGACACAAACGTTTCATCATGGCTTGGCCACCATTAAATCCACTTGAGTTGCCATAACAAAATACCTAGACTGGGTAGCTTATAAACTACAGAATTTATCTCTCACAATTCTGGGAAGCCAAGATCAGGGTGCTGGCTGATTTGGGGTCTGCTGAGTGTCCTGGTTCCAAGATGACCGTCTTTCCACAGTCTTTACTTGGTGAAACAGAGAGGGAGCTCTCTGGGGTCTCTATAGGGCACCAGTAATCACCTCCCAAAGGTCCAGCCTCCTAATTCCACTGCCCTGGGTTAGGATTTCAACATGTGAATTTCGGGGGCATATTTTGAGACCGCAACAGTCACTGAATAGGGATTTGACAACTGCCACACTTAGGAGCCCACGAAGCCTGTTCCCTGGATGTGAACCCCCACGTTGTTTGAGTCTAGCTCACAGAGCTGGGTTTGATAATCCAAATCAAACCATCATAATTTTAAGGATAAGGGCTGGAAAGCTATGATTATTCTCTGCATTCCTTGGTGAAGGCAGGGAAACAGAAGCAGCCCGCCCCGTTCCAAATGCAGATGAGTTTCTCCTGAGAATGGCTGTGTGAACAGAGAGGCTTCCTAACCACCCCAGCCAACCCGGCTCCCACCTAACCGTGTCTCTGTGCCTCTTCTCATGGCCAGCAACAGCAAATGCCAGTCTCCAGGCAGGGCCCCACCCGCCAGTTACCCAAAGTGAGCAGACTTAGCTGCTGTGAACTTCACAGGGATTTGGCATCAGGGTTCCAACATATCCAAATGCATTTCAACAGGGAAGTAAAGATCCAAGTCACTGGCCTGGGAATGGTGTCTTCCCCGTCCTTCCCATGTTGACTTTGGGGCTCAACTCCAACCTGTACCTGGGCGCACTGAGGGCTATGTGCTTCAGGGAAACCACCAACAAGGCACCCAGTAAGCCCACAGCTGCAGTCATTGAGAGAATATTGAGGACACAGACACATGCCCACACTTGTGTGCACACACACGTGCTCATGCACAGCCCAGGCATGCACACCTGTGTGATGATACCTGCACACATATACACAGTGTGGCCTCTGAGCATGGGGGTGCATGGGCACACCAAGGCACAGGAGGTAGTGGAGCAGCCATGCTGTGTCATCAGACAGAGGAACAGCCTGTCTCCCGAGGACCTGGGCAGGACAGTGAGCACACGGGGTCACCGGGAGCTCCGCCAGTCCCCTCTCCACACCTGAGCAGGTGGGTGGACTTCCCCTGGGCAGCAGAGCAGTTTTCTCCTGGGCAGGAGGGCACTCTGGCGGCAGGATCAGCTTGTCTGATGTTTTTGGGTGTGCGCAGGGTGACAAATTAGGAAGGGTACGCTCAAAGGTTATTCAAATATTTCAAACCAAGCATGTTTGAGCTTGGAAAGGCCAGGGAACATTAGTCAAATGTCAGCACCAAGACACCTCGTAGGCTTTCTCTATGTGTTTGCTGAACAGAGGCGGCTTAGGCTCTGTGGGACCTGTGGTCGCCCCCGTGTGAAGAGACACAGAATCATGCCCGGGCGCCAGGAACACCGGGAGCCCAGACAGAGCAGAGTGGACAGAGGCGCTTAGCTCACCCCAGTGATCCCTGCGAAGCAGGTACAAAGGCAAGTAGGGTCCTGTCGACTGAGAGGGCCGGGGTCTCTTTCCACTCCTGCCCCTCTTGGGAAGTTAGATTACAAGGGGGAAATGTTTTACATAAAAATGATTTTCGCAGAGTAATGACAGACATGATAATCTGCTGGTGGAGGGCGTCCGTCACAGTGATGGAACTCCATCCTGCAGGATTCCCACAACCGGCCACTTCCCCAGGAGCAGGTCGGCTCCCAGCCTCAGCCCTGCACCCCTCTGACGCCCCTGAGACGTCCTTCCCGGGGAAGGCCCGGCGGTCAGGGCTGCCTCTCGCTCCTTCAGCTGCTATCAAAACAGTGCAGCAGCCCAGTCACAAACTCAAGAGTCTTTTGACAGCAGCAATTAAGCAACTTAATTAATGAGTGAATAAAAATGATAATATTTACTGAAGGGGAGCATCCTGTTTTGCATTTTTATTCAAACTCTGCACCTGAAGAACGCCACCGAGGGAAGCTCCCCGCCCCGCGCAGTGGGACGTGCTCTCCTCTCCCTTGCTCAGTCCCTCTGTGTCTGTCCCCTGTCACTGATGCCTTGGGTCTTGGTCTCAGCGGCACCCAGGGGTGACACCCAGGATGTGAGATGCTCATGAATGAGCACAACCCTTCGCTGCCTCAGGGAGGAGTGAGCTTCCATCCTCCTCATGGTCTTGGTTCACCCCTGAGAAACCTCTTTCATACATGAAGGACAATTTCATGATACTTTTCTGAGGCTGAACTTTACATCAAAGTGGGTGATTAATTACTGATAAGGGCATAATAAAACATTAATGCATTTTGTAATTAACCAGCTTAGGGATGACATCTCCCATCTCCTCATGAGTGACATGCTCACAAGCACACACACACACACACAGAACTTTTTTAAAAAAATCCTTTATTTGGCTATTAATCTCAGCAGTGCCCTCAATACATTACATTCTTTTTAAAAGCCACATATATTTTCGTCAATGAAATATATAATCCATCTCGAGTGTAAGGAAAGCCCCATACATAATTATTTCGTCGTGACAGACAGTGAGTTTTTCAGCTATTATTTTTGACGGTGCTGTCATGGATGCCAAATGTATATTGTGGTGGGAGCCAGCCAAAGTCGGAAACCCACCTGGAGAGCCGTCTCCTTTTTTCTCTCAGGAAAGGTTCCCAAGTTTGACAGGCCACCATTCTGGTTAAGCTTAATTAGTCAAGAGAGAAAAATAACTGACTTCAGAGTGTTACGTTTGGGGCTCCCCCTCTCCCCGCTTCCCACTCAGAATCTGACATTCTTTGGAGAAGATGAAGTTCCAAATGGGATCTGTGTTTCGTGCTTTCCAACCTCCTCGGCGTCCTCACGTGGGACCGACTTCACAGGGCCCGTCTTTTGCCTCCCTGTGCTGGGAGCACTCTGCTGAGTTGGCCCATGGAGCACGGGATTCTGCCCCTGCAACTGGGTAGAATGAATGCTGCTTCGAGAAAGGCTGAAATTGGTTAAATGGGAGCAAATAGAACTTGGGTGGACTGGAGGAGAATGTCGCCCAGTATTGGGTGAGCCCATGGCCGCCTGTGGTTCCTGTGTCCCTTGCCCATGCACCCCCCGTGCTGGCTGGCCTCCGCCCTGGGACTTGTCCTGGCTGATGGGACACAAGTAAGCTGGGTGCACACTAAGGATAACCTGAACTTGTGTGTTTCCACTTTCTCTCTTGAATGCCTGCCTCTGCCATGGGCATACTGGCTGCTGGAGGGTGTGGCAGATGCAGGAGGAGCAGGGGTCTCCCCAGCTTGGCCCTCTCTCTCTGCCGGGTCCCAGTCTAGCTGTCAGCTGGCTGCAGATGTGGGTGTGAGCTGGTCCATCGCCTGAGCTGCACAGCTAGCATCTAAGCTCAGGAGAAATCGTGAACTGGCCTGCTAAGCGGTGAGCTGGTGAGGTCTGGGAGTTTGTGACTGGCTCCCCGACACCCACGGCTTTCCAACACGGAGGTCTGACTCGAGCACCAACTCAGTGCCAGCTCCTGTGCACCCACTGTGCGCAGGAAGAGCAATCGGCAGCTCAGGGTCCTACTGGGAGCACTGCTCTGGAGCAGGCAGGTAAGAAGATAAGGGAAGCGTGGCCCTCTCAAGCTATGCTGTAGACAATGAGAGCAGAGGTTCCTGAACCACTGCTTCTCTCTGTGTTTCTCTCGCCTTGCCAATCTTCAACCTCTTTGCACGCCGTTGAAGCTTCTGACTGGATGGCCACGTTTCCTGTTAGACAGTGGGCACAAGGTTGTCATCTCTGTCCTCCTGTGGCCTGGAAGAGGGACCACAACATATGGCCAACAGGCTTGTTGGGTGAAGGTCTGTTAGGGACTTAGAGAGGTGAGCAAGGGGTCTGGGCAAGGTGGCAAAGCTTCAAGGTGGGAGGGGCAGGCTGTGCCCAGAGGCCACTGCTCAGGTTTTCTGTGGCTGTGAGCGGGCAATCATGCTTCAGCCAACCAGCTTCCTGCCTCTGTCGTGTGCAGCGACTTGATTCTGGACAGGAAGGGATGGATTCCCATAGGAACCCCCCATGATGGCCTTGAGAGAGTAGGCAGGATGCCAAACCTGGAAGAAGTCTAGGAGAGACACTGTCTGTGGGGCCTGGTCCTGCAGGGGTCTGTGGGAGGAAGTGCAGAGGGGGAAGAGGCCCTGCAGGCTCCGATGCCCACAGGCAGGTGGGAAGGCTTGGGCTCTGGGGTCGGACACGGCTTAATGCGGTTCTAGTTTGTCAGTTCCTTGCCTGCCATCTGGTTGTCCTGGGGGTTAACAAGGAAGGCCACGGAGGATCTTACACCTCTGCTTCAGCATGGCAAAGATCCGGTGGACGGCAGCCAACACCCTTGTTGTTGTGGATTTACGCCCCGTCCACTTACCCTCAAGTCCAGTGTGCCTGAGCCTCCATCAGAAAGGAAGAAGCATGGGGGAGGCCACATGGGGCCTCTCAGGAGCTTACAGAGGCAGTTTCAAGGGTGCTGGGATCAGTCTGGGGCAAGACACCTGTGAGTCTTCTTGCTGTGGTTACCGAATCCGACAATCCTAACTAGGAATGGCTCTAGTGGCACCGTCCAGTGAATCACGAAGTCATGCATCCTAAAGTGAAAATGGACACCCAAGCCAACGCCATCGTGCAGGTGTGAATGATCACGGGAAGGTGGCCTGGTGTCAATGGGACCTCACACACGAGTGCCTGGGCTTTGGAACCCCGGCCCACTGCTACCTAGAGTTGTCCTTGGGCAAAACATTCAACTTCCATCAGATGCATATGTGACAAATGGTGTGCTGATAACTCCTCTTTCCCTGCCCCAATCCTGTCTCTGGCCCTGACCCTCTCCCTCTCTGTCCACTTCCTTTCTCCCTCCTCTCTCTCAGTTAAAGTGACCAGCAAATACAGCAGAGCTCATGAAAGTGTTCTGAAGTCTGTGAAATGCTCACAGTAGCAAGGCTCCTGTTACTCACATTTATCGAGGCTTTCCTACATGCCCTGTTCTGGCCTAAGTGTCTCTCTCCTGTCATTTAATCTTCAGGACAATCACATGTGGGGACACTTCTCCTAGTTCTTCAATGTTCCCTCATGTCAACATGATACCTTCTGATGCATTTCATCCCAGATGATCTGACTGTGCACACTTCCAAGCACTGGGTCACAGACCTGTCGTTTGTGTTGAGATGCCCCCTCTCTCCTTTAGGTCATTTCCTGGGTCTCTTAGATCTTTGGGGGTATGTGGGCCATTAATACAATGGAGGGCCAACTGGCTGCAAACTGGTGGTGGAATTCAAACCAGGCCCATTGGGCACATGATTTCTCCCATTCCCCCAAAGAGAGCCTGCTCCTACACAATCCCAGGACGCGGCTAGCTCTGTACATGGAGCACCCTGACCAGAAGGGCCTCATCCCCGCCACGCCTCTCTCCATTCAGAATCCCAACTCAAGGCGAGCAGCGGGGTTTCGAACCCAGAACTGCCCCTCTCCAGGTCCGTTCAGGCTTCCTGTGGGTCAGACAGGCCTGGGGGCTCTCCCCGGGTGGCCCTCTGACTGCTCTTCTGTCATTGCCATCTCAGTTGCAGGTGCAGCCACCAGTCAAAGCCAGCACTAGTGAGCTCTGTGACCAATGCCACATTCCTCGTCTCTGCCCTCACTGGGCTCAGTTTCCCAGACACTTTATACCTCCTTCAGTCTGCCCTGAAAAGTGACAGCTGGACCTCTCACAGCAGAGCCATCTGGGGACACACTCTCTACGCTCACCGCCAGCAGCCTGGTCTCCCTGCTCTCCTCCCAGGCGGGACTGAGGTTGGGTTTCATATGCCCCACCCCCAGTGTGCCTGGAGCTCCCTCCCGCCAGCTGCCCAGGCCACCCCGTGCAGGGCCTCCTGAGGCTTAGATGGGCACCCTCACCTGGCCTGTGCTCCAGGTTCTGTGGGCAAATGAAGCAGGAATGCGACTCCCCACTCCCAGCCACCTGCTAGCTGGTGAGTGACACCATTTAACAATGTTTTGAAAAGAGGGATTTAAAGTTGTTTTGAAAACTGAGGGAAAAATACAAATGTTTGCGTGTTAAACATTTTGCCCAAATACTAAAATGTTAATGTCTTTTTATTATGACAGTTCTACAGGAAAGTGAGCGCCAGCCCGCTTGGTTGTCAATGAAAATCTTTGCGCTGAGTTTGGTAAACATTATGGCATCAGGGAGGCAGCTCAGAGAAAAGTTTAAAGGCAAGAAAGAGAAGTGTTCAACGTTTTCCTAGTTGTCCCAGATCACTCACTGGTCTGTCTGCTCTTAATCCAGTGATTAGAATGAAATTCAAATTATACCTGTATGCATCCTGTATCTGTTATTTATTACTTTCTCTGATTATAAAATATATAATTTTAGTAGAAAATTTGGAAAACACAGAAGAATAAGATAAAAACCAATTTCAATTCATAGGAATAATTATATGTGTCATATTATAATCATATTTATATTCATATATATATGTATGTACACACACACACAAACATACACACATATGATGGGCACAGTGCTAACTTGTCATTTTCATCCAAGAAAATCAGTGAAAGCAAATGATCTGGAGCTTCAAGACAAAATCACACAAGGCACAGAAATCTGACCAGTGATGGGTGATGATGCACCCACATCATCTTGAGGTGTCTCTATTACTTTTAGTCCTAATGTTTGAAACTACAGTTTAGATGATACTTTAAATATTAGTTGCAATCGGAATTTCTCTCTCGGTATTATAATTTTCAAAGGAGGGGCTTTAATTATTTTTATTTTTCTTCATTACATGAATGCATGTGTATTTTATTAGAAAAATTAGACTGCAAAAAAGGAAGATGAGAAAATAAAATAAGTAATACCCTCCTCACTTAGAGATGAGTACAGTATCTTTTCAAGTTTTGTTTCTATGGCATATAAGATGTATATGAACATAGGATCATTCCTCTCTACCTACATGTTGCAAGGTAGTGAGATTCAACTTTATGACGAATAGTGTATTGTGTGATCTTCATGAAGCTATCCCACAGGATGCCTTTTGTCAGCTGTGTCGTGCTCCACTGCACAGGTGCACTACCTTCTAGTGTGAGCGGACTCTTAGATACCTCTGTGGTGCTATCATTCTGTGATTTATAATGAAGCTATAAACACAACTTGTAGCTAGATACTGATCGATATTCCTAGCTGTCTGTTGCTAAGTAATACACAGAGGTGGAATTTGAAGGACAAGGGAACAGCTCTGTCACATTCCGCAGATATCGTCATATTGTCCTACCATGACTTACTTAGCTATCTACCCATCTCTTGATATTTAACACATTGCAACAAATATCTTTCACTGAATTTTTATATGGATATGGATTGTTAGGTTAGAATTCTTGAAGGGGATTACAGGGCCAGAGGAGAGAAAAACTAAAGGCTAAGATGGAAATTGCCAGATGGCCCGCCCGTGACTGGAGTAACAGGGCAGCCTGCATCATAGGGGTGCCCTGAAGACTCAGGCAGGCACAGAGCAAGCGCTCAGCTGCTCATGGGCGCCACGCACAGCTGTCATGGGAGGCCCGAGGGAGCCCAGGGCTAGGCTGCTCTTTCACAGGGATTCAAAGAACCAAGAAAACCAGTGAAAGGGACTGACGAGTCTCACTCCAAAGTCATACCACGCACAGAAGTCTGACCAGTGACCTGGAGGTCTCTCCGATCCCACCTTCTGCGAAATGAAGGGCTGTGCTCAGTAGACCGGAGCTCGGGAGTTCCTCTTCCTGTCTTTGCTTCTCTGCATCTCTAAGATCTAGCGTCTCCTATTCCACGCAGAACTCTATTCTCTCTTGCTAGCGAATGAATGCTTTCTGAGGCCCTCCCTGTGGCCAACATCTCCACAATACAGGGTCCCTCTGGGTCTGACAAGATAGAAGTAAATTATTTTAGCATTTTTGTTGTTTTTTCCTGGTTTAGTGAAAAGGCACCATCCTGATACTTGATGCAATGGAAGGGGTGAGAGAGACCCTGCCAAGCAATACCCGGGTGAGCTGTGATGCGGAGGAGTGCCAGAGGGAGTGTGCAGGAGCTGGGTGTGCAGTGAGAAAGGGCACGGTGACCAGAGCCTTCCCACGCAGAGCTCGAAGAGCTTGCTGTTGGTCACCCTGGTCACACAGCAGCCTGTGTGAACTTAGGATGAGCATCTTCGGGTCAGAATCTCACCAGAACTGCACACAAACACACCTGTGAAAGGAGGCAGGAGCAAAATAAAAGTTGCCATTAATAATGGAGCTGGTGGCTCTTGGTGACTTCTCAGGTCAGGCCATCCAGCTTTGTGGGCTGAGAACACGGAAATTTACAGGAATGATGTGGGGACTTTGCGTGAGAATATTGCAACAGGAGAAAGGTCCCACAGGAGGTGGTGAGTTTCCGAAACACCACGCTGACGGCCCTGTGAGGCAGGGCGTTCTGGTTTTTGGTGTCCCTCTATTTCTCACCTCCCTCAGGCCAACCATGAGCAAGAATGGCACAGGAGGCTGGCGCTGCCCTTGGACGGTGGTGGGGTTGCTGGAAGTGCAGGGGGCTGGAGGCACGGTGCCTGACCTGGAAGCTCCCGGAGTAGGAGGCAGGGGCCGCGTCAGCTGAGGACCGTGGCGAGCCACACATATAAGCAGGCACGTATTGGGTTTCAGCTACTCTTAGCACTCCATCCTCCCATGGCAACTTCGACACCTGGAAAATCATGTGCAACACCAAGCAGCCACAGCTCTCTTGAAGACATCTGGGATTTGCCATAGTTCTGTGGGTTTCCCTGAGGGGTCACGTCACACCTCTGGGTGCCTGTCGTGGCACTGGAACTTGCCCTCCGAAGAAAGTCCCTGGAGAAAACAGGAGGAGTGAGGAGGCTGGTGGGGTGCCCTCCACGAGGGAAGGACAGACACTGCCAGCCTCTGAACAGTGCCTGGGCCTCCACAGTTGAAGTTTAAGGCAAAGGCGCTCTGTCCTTCGGCGGGTAGCTTCACTCGGGCAGAAGCGTCACATCCTGCCCTTGCCACCACACGTCACTGTCCACAATTACTCATCATCTGCAGATAGACAGCCCTGGAGGAGATCATCAATTGACAATGCGATTCAGCAGATACACTTCATAAATTTTAATTACATTCCCACTGAAAATGAATGGTCAGAAAATATAAAACATCTGCCATCCAGATCATTTACATTTTTCATATAATAAATCATCAACAACATCCAAAACCTTGGCTTAAGTCACGTGAGTGTAGGAGGTCACAGAGAGGGACGCCGTCCATCCTGTGACACCGTGTGGGCCTCAGCCCTTCCTGGGGACCGGGGAAACAGGGTGAGGAGGTGGGGACCCATCGTGCTCCTGATGTGGGAGAGAGCAATTTGGCCAAGTCCTCATAAGTAGAAATTCTCCAGCTCATCGAGTTCTTGCTCATTGATCTATCTACTAAGATTTGGCTTTAGTAAAACAGGAGCTTCTTAAAATGAAGGAATATTTGGTCAACTGTGACTGGAAAAGCAGGTGTGTATCACTCAAGCAGCTTGTTGGTCTACACTGCGGGTAGCATAAAGAAGCAGCTTCACTTCCAAAAATAGACTGTTATATATTCATAAAAGTCCCTCCTGCCTCTGAGTGTCTCCAGGTCGTAGAGTGTGGTGGGGGCATCTCGTGGTGCTGGGCCCTGAGCAGCCCTTTGGTAGGCAGATGAGAGGGCTCCGGAACACCGTGCCCAGCTGAGGGTTCCAAACCTCAGCTACAGACTGCTGCTCTGGGGAAGCGGCTTTAGTGTCCTAGGGAACGCGGGACAGCTGCTTGATGTCACCCAGCCCTTTTATCCTGTGAGTTTTCCATTTTCTGTCTTTCCCCAAACCCTTCCTCCGGATTCCACCTACAGAACAGGAGTGGCTCCTCTGTGGTCAGTGAGGCCGTGACACCTGCAGGTCCTCGCTGAGCAGGGGATCCACAGGGAGCCAGGTGCACAGGATGAGCAGCCGCTGACATTTTTGGGTTGCTGACATTAAAAATGGCAGGTGACCATTGTCTTCTTAAAGGTCAAAAACATTGATTCAACACCCTAATTTTCCAGTGGAGGACACGGAGCCATAGAGGTCAATGGGCTGCCCAAGGTCAGGGGCTGAGGCACACACTCTGTCCTGTTCTTCCCTCTGTTGGGCCGCGCTGGGTTCCTCTGGGTGCAGCGCATACCACAGAGCACTCTTGTGTGCAGGAGAGTCGGACTGGAAATGGGTAAAGAATGGTACAGGTGGTCCACCTCTCAGTGAGACAACCCGAATGCTCTATGTGGAAAAATGCAGACGGCACTGAGCATGCCAGGAGAATAAATCACGCGCACGCTGGCAGGTGCTATCTCCAGGACAGGGCCCTGGGGGTGGGTAGTGGACGCACACAGCCCTGGCGCCTTCTCAGCCTGCCGGAGGCTCTCCTCTGACCTGCCACAGGACCATGCCATGTGCACCAGTCTCCTCACCTCGACCACTTTGAATGACACGGTCCAAAACAAACACCTGATACAAATCTAACTCCCTTCAAAAATCCTGATCTTCTACCCCTGGTCCTAGCAGGGGTTTCTCCCCTCCTTCTGGCAGGTGTTGGGTGGTTTCCAGCAATGACCTTGGAGTTAACTGGGCCATTTGTGGTTGTTATGTGCCATTTTGGGGGAGGAGGTTCACTTGTGTTCTTGTTTTGGGTGGGGTTGGATGTGGTTCTCCCGAGTTCCGCAGCTCTGACTGCAGTGGAATGAGCTTGTGAGCTGCCAGCCTGTTCTCCTTAAGGTTTGCTTCCAGAGCTGGTCTAAAGTCACGTGTCCTGTGCAGAAGCGAACTCTAAGTCGCCACGTTTGTCTGGATAATTAAGAATGAGAACTCCATCACACTGCTGGAGTGGAGTGGAAAAGAATGCGGTTGGTTTGTCATTAGCATATTTCTGCTGGGGGAGTTTTGCACTGTGACCATTTCTGACAGCTCTAGCATTCTCTAGAAAACCGTTAGTCCTATCTGCCTAACAACAAACACTCAGCACACCTGTGGAATTTAACATTGAGGGTGATTCTATTTTTCCATCTTATTCAGTTTGACGGATGCTTCTGGCAGCGTAAAATTATAAAATATTTCTCTCCCATAATTCTCTAAAAACAGAATATTTTTTAAAAAATAATTTTTTTTTTAATTAAATAATATTTTAGGTTGAAATTGTCTATAGTTTCTATTTTCTTTTCAAACTTTGTTTTCTGGATACTCCTGAAACAAAATCTATTTATTACACATGAAATTATAAAACTATAAGCAATTAAGATATATTTTGGAGAAGGAAGAAAATGAACGATTAACACTTTCTCTGGCCTCGATGTTAAGAAAGTCCCCATGAGAAATCTGAGAGAGGAGAGGGGGGCGATGATGATGCTCCGGGCCCCGTGTCTGTGCTCAGTGGGCGTGGGGTTGTGGGGGTGGCGCCTCCCCTGGAGGACATGAGCACACAGTGTCACAGAGGCGTGAATTCGCGGTTGCGGCCTGGTTTGTGTTCATCATTGCAGACAGCGTGGAGACACATCCACAAGCACGCCACGCAGCAGTGTCGTGTCTCCTTCGGATCCACGGAGACTTCACCCCGTGCGCGTGAGTCTCCTCGGTGTCCGGAGCCAGGGCACTGGTGCTTGTGATCCCAGAGCAGGGTCATCTGAGGACCCAGGATGGAGCAGAAAAGAGGGGGTCCAAGGGTGCAGGTGGTTAGTTCCAGCTGTGAAGCCTACTCTGCTCAGGCAGATGTGCCTAGGGTAGGATGAGCAGAGGGAAATGGAGGATGAGGTGAGGTTCTCATGGATTCCATTAATGACGTAGTAAGGACTACCCGCATCTGAGGAATGACATGCCACTCAGATGCCCCTTACCCAGGACTGGAGCAGCCTTTCCACTGGTACCCTCGCGCTGACAATGAGGGTAGCGGAGTGACAGCCCCGACTTACAGAGGACCACAGCCAGCCCTCCTGGGACTGGCGTGCAGGTTGTTTCCAGACCCAGAATCAACTGCAGGGGCTTACAGGTCACGCGGCTGGGTCAGCGGGGCTTGTCACTTCTCTGTTTAAATCCTAGGGAACAGTCCCTGTGCATGTAAAATGTCACTGTGTGAACTTGTTACAAGAAATTTGTTCCTGTGATGCTGTCCTTCTGCATGTGACCAAGACAAACCAACAAACAGAAACGGAAGCTGGTCCTCTTAACTCTCCCTCCAACAGCTCTGCCTACGGCTTCCTGAGAATCCCCTAACGCCGTATTGATCACTTCTTAAAAACAAACTGCCATGAGAGAAACTGGGAAGTGATTAAACTGTGACCTGTGCTGCTGTCTGCGGGTCAGCCGAGGTGGCGTGGGATGGCCGGGTCCCACATTCCAGGTGCCTGTACTGGATACACAGACTCGACTTCCTCTATTTCAAAGAGTCTCCTTCCGACGTTTCCGGAACACTGTTCTCCAACATGACAGGCAGCTAGCTTGGTTACCGTCTCACAAATCCCGTTCCAACTTTCATTAGTCATCTGTTTCCCTCAACTTAATCGCCTTGCAAGTCTTCAAAGCGGGCGAGGCGCTGCTCAGCCAGGAGTGTGCGTTCACAGAACAGGGTGGTGGCTCTCGGCAGGCTGGACCCGCAGGGCCTGGGCCACTGAATTCTTCTCGCGTGGTTTCCTCTGGGGCCCTTGGGGTGCTGAGTCCTTTACCCACAGAGAAGTCAGCATCCCTGACATCCCGACCTTCCGTGCCACTGTGCCCTCTCTTCTGATGGCTTCCAGTTACTAGGCCAGCTCTGCTTTTCCTGACCGTCATGCGTATGTATCTGGTGCTCTGGTGTCCTCGCCAGACGGACGCGTGCTGCTCCCCAGGTCCTGCCTTAACTCCTGGAGTCCTGTCTCACACTCGACCATGCGGGCTGTGCCCAGGCCAGACCTGCGCCCAGCCTGTGCTAAGAGGGGTCCTCAGCAACCGCTCTGTTGTGTCCTCATAGCTATTTCTAGTTTGGCCTAATAATCCAGCCTAGGCAGCTTCCATCCCCCTAGCTCGGCCCCTACCTTGTCCAGCTTCTGGTCGCTTCCAACATTGGGTTACCTATGAATAATGACAAACAATGACCCAAAACAACAAGAGACAAACAAAAACAAACCACGGTTGTCCACCATGTGAATAAATTTAATTTTTCTTAGATTATTCCATTAACACCTATGAATTTAATTTTTCACCAAATCTGTGATGATAATTTCTCAAAACCCAAATACATTCTTCCTCCTGTGTTTTAAGGAAAATCATGGCCACTGAAAGTACTGTGCTGAGAGCCATAGCCAGTCTGAATGACGCATGGCATTTTTGCCAGAACGGAGCCATTGAGATGATAATGGTTATGTTAAGCTGTGTATATTAGACCCCTGCTGTCCGCCTCGGCCTGCTACTTTGGAGTTCTCGCGGGGATTCCCGGAGAGTTCCCATTGGTGGGGGAAGTGCCGGAGGAGGGATTTCCGGTTGGTGGTTCCTGGAGGAGCCTCGTGGGTGGCGTTGGGGAGAATTCCCAGGGAGCGTGTGTGGAGTGTGCTGGTGGAGTTCAGAAATAAAGTTTGTTCTTGCTTCAGTGGCTGGTGATTTGTGCCCAGTCAGACTGCGGCAGCATTGGAAGAACCGTAGATTTCTAGATGGGGCTAAAGGCACTGTAGTGCACGATTTGTGTCTTACAATTTGACGGGATTCGTGCCTGGGTCCGGCACGCTGGTGGCTGGGGCACTTCTGCGCTCCTTCCCCGTTCTCCCTCTGTGTCTCCTTTGATCACAAATCATAACTAGCCTGGCTATGTGCCTGCCTGTGCGTTTTGTTTGGTGTGTATACTGTCAAGATGGTATATTGAGTCTGATGGGAAGGCTAATCATGGACCCACTGAGAAAATACTAATTTTTATTGGAATCCCTGCCATTTTGTGAGCTCATAAGAAATAAGGAGTCAGCCCATATTATATCTCTGTTCTTTATGAAAACAAAGCCCCTTTGGTAAATGTCTCCATTTCTCCATTGTCCTTTGTGAGGTTAGGGTTGCAGGATCCGGGATGGGGGTGACCCAGGTTTCCCAGAACATCTTTTACCCCCCAGTATTTCATTATTTAAAAATTTTGATGACACTGAAACAAAGTCTTCATGCAAAAATTGCCCTGGTTGATTCCTGCTCCCCAAATCTCCACTGTGACCCCACCTCTCTTCTTTTGGCCGTAGCAATCCTGATTTCTAGAGCTGCTTTCTCATCGATCATTTGCCCTCTCCTTCCAGATTATTGAAGCCATTTTGCCACGATTTTTTCTTCTAATTCTGATTTGGTAAAGCCAAGTGCTCTGTGCTGTTTCACTTGCAGTGGTCTTCCCCCCGACAGTTTGCACCGGCTCTTGTACTGGTGTCCACAGCACCAAGGCCTCCCCACACGGCAGGCTCACCCTCTATACCAGCTCGGGGACTTTCAGGTTTCCTGCCACAAAGCCAAGCTCCAGCTGTCTGAGAATTGGGCTTACTGAGAAGCCTCCAGGAGATAGAGTGATCATGTCATTTATCTTCAGAATCAGGACACTCGAGAAAGGGAGATATTACTATTCTGTGCCACCAAGGTGCCTGGGAGCACCTCGGCCCAAAATGGAGACAATTCCTTCTTTTCTCCCCTCCCTTCTCTTCTTCCCTTGCTGCCTCCTGAATATAGGGGTGTCTCTCTCTCTTCCACCCATCTATCACCCTTCTGTCATCTCCCACATGTAAGCACTGAATGACCAGTCAGTCAGCAGGTCTCACCTCCAATCGTGGATAACAGAACCACTCAGTGCTGGACTCACTTCCCATGCTCTCGAGTTGGTCCACCGTGGGAAGGAATGGGCAGGGTGCAGGTCGGCTGCAGTATTGCTAGTGCCGGGGACGGGCTGATTCAGTCCTGGTGGGCTAGCGTGTGCTCCTCCTCACCCAGGTCCCAGTGGTGGCTCAGCTCTGCTGTGACATGAGAGCTGGAGCTCTACTCTCCTGCCTTATCCTTTCCACGTTCCCGAAATGACCATCACATTTGCCTGCTAACCAGAGGGAAAGGAGGATGGGCTCTCACAGATCGTTTCCATTCCCAGTTCATTTTCTGTCAGCCAAAACAGAGTCACCCAGATTCCACCAGCTGCAAGGGAGCTTGGGAATTGTAGTTTTTCCTACCAGAAGCCATGTGCATAGCTAAAAATTTTAACTCCACCATTAAGAGAAAATAGATAGGATCATCCGCTTCTGCCACACTTGCAATATGATGCGGCAGGGCGTATTCCTACGGGGACATTCCTGCTGTTGCTCATGGTAACCACAGCCTGTAGTTAGTGTTCTTCAGTTTACTGCACGTAATAGATGCCATGTGCATATATAAGATCATTGTTTCTTCAATTCAAAAGTTCCAATTAAGAATCATGCTACTCTAATTTGGAAAGCCATTATTTTAATGAGTTAACTGGAGAACTTACCAGCTACACCAGGCATCTCCTCACCATGACATTGTATTTAACATAACAACAACATCTCAAACTGCTTTCAAGAATCTGATACTTTTTGAAGCTCTTTTCATTGTGTGCATCCTGCTAAGAACCACCTTTCTTGAAGTTCTAAAAATCTATTAGTCTGAAATAGATTTTTCTTTTTTTTTCTAGGCTTTGCAAACATTCTGTCACATCAAGGAGATGACGAAGCCCATTATGGCCATTAAAATTCTACTGTGATTAAGTTTTATTCCCCTGTAAGTGGGAGGTACTCGATTCCTTCTTGGAGTGGGATGCTTTTCTGCGGCCTGCAACTTCACCCTCATTCATTTGCAAGGCTCTTTTAGGAAATGCATTACTGAGGCTGAATGAGCTACACCTCCAACTTTGGAGAAATCATTGTGTTAATATTATTCAGGTTATAACATTCATTTTTAAAAAGCCCTCACCATTGTCCCCAGGAGAGTCAACAGAAATGCTTCTATGCTTTGTTTGTGGTCACTTAAATAATAGGAGAGCTCCCCCTACTGATTGACACTGGGGAATTATGGAGGAGGGGCTAATCGCAGGCCCCAGCTCTTGATAACTTCACTAATGCTCAGCACAGACCAGGATGCAAGTCAAAGGAAGCCTGTTTGACATTGGCTTTTGAAATGCTTAAAAACATCAGCATTTGTCAAGTGGAAAGATTTTCATTTCAAAGTTCTAGCAGGTTATTATTATTCCAAGCAGTGGAGAGTTAAAAAAGGTTGAACAACTATAATAATGGTGGTATCTAAATGTGGGGAGCGATTAGGTTTTATTGTTTGTTTGCATAAAACGATATCACCTAGCTTTGTTTTGGGTTTGTTTAAGAAGCACAAGCTAATTAGACTATGCAGTCACCTTGTTTTCTGAAAATTAATTAAGCTTTCATGGCCTCCCCAGGTTACAGGGCCAGGCTCACAGCCCACACAGTTCCTCTGGAGACACGTAGGAGGTGAGCATGTCTCATGCTGAACTGTCAGATGATCCCGTCATGGAAAGAATGGAGTTTAGCGATGTGGCGTTTGAAAGCTTGTTCAAGTTGTAAAATGTTGGATTCTATTTTTATTAAATCACTTAAACTTTCAACATAGTGAAAAGATTTATTTAACATACATTTCACAAGCCATTTTCAATGCATGCATCTTGGAAAAAAAAATACAACAGAGGACATTTCTGTAACTAAAGTTATTGTCCTGAAGGGACTATACCAATGAGTTAACTGTCGGAATCCTTTTTGTTTCATCAGATTTGTGTGTAGAAGCATCGAAGTTCCTGTGTTTGTGGTGTCCTGAGTAAGCTCTTCCCAGCTCCCTCAGATTGTGTGGATGTGAATGCTCTTTATCTCTGGGGATACTGCACTGAGTTGTGGAGGTGTCGGGAAGCGTGTTTTACTCACAGGTTGGGAAACAACCCGAGGGTCTGGAGAAGGCAGGCAGTGAGCCTGCTGCAGCCCTCCTCCATGGGGAGAAGGCCCTGGGCAGCCTCCCTCCCACACTGGAACACACTGAGACTGCTGCTGAGTTGGGATCCACACACGGTGGAGATCCCCCGAGTGAGGCGCACAGTTCCATGCTTTCATTACATTTGCCGGGCTGTGCCATGATCATCACTGCCTGATTTTGAACATTTTTTCAACAACTCTAAAAGGAACCCTGGGTCCATAGGAGCCCCTGCCCCCTATACCCCCCACCGCCCCGTCTCTAGGATCTGCCTCTCTGGGCAGTGCATGCTGCGTCTTCTGTGGCTGGCTTCTTTGGTGGCATGGCGTTTGAGGCTTGCCTTTCTCCTCTGTGTTGCCACGCAGCGTGACCGTGTATGGGCGTACCGCGTTGTGCTCACCCACCCGCCAGTGAAGGAAGTTGGGATTGCTTCCATTTTTTGACTATTATGGGTCATGGCTGCTGTGCATATTCATGGACCTGGGTTCTCATTTTCTGAGGTAGTTGCCTGGGGGTGACATTTCTGGGGCATGTGGCGTTTCTGTATTTAATATTTTCACAAACGGGTGAAGTGCTTTTTAATGTGTCTACATCGCAGTCCCACCAGCAAGGTAAAAACACTCATTGTGTTTTCATCCAGTTTCCTCACATCTTTACCAGCATTTGCGATCGGCTGTCTTGTCTTACTGTGGCAGTTCTAACGGGCATTCGTGGTATCTGGTGTGGCGCTGATTTGCATCACCCTAATGAGTGATGACACTGAACATCTCTTCATATGCTTTCTCACCATCTGTATATTTCTTTGGAAAAATGTTCAAATTTTTCACCCATTTTATATTTGGGTTATTCTTCCTTATCTTTATTATGTTGTAAAAAGTTTTAAAAATATATTGTGAATACAAGTCCTTTATTGGATATATGATTTGAGCATATTTTCTCTAATTCTATAGGTTGGTTTTTTTAATTACTTGATTTTTAATCACTTGATTCATAAAGATTTTTTCTGTAACTTTTATTAAATCTAATTCATCAATTTTGTCTTTTATTGTTTGTGTTATTAATATCATATTTAAGCGATCATTGTCTAACCCAAAATTCCAACAGGCAACAAAAATTTGCTTCTATGTTTTTTTATAAGAGTGTTTTGTTGTTGTTGTTGTTGTTTAGTTTTTACAATGAGGTATATGACCCATTTTGAGCTTATTATTGTGAGTGGTCTGAGGTAAGGATCCAAATTAATCCCTTTGTGCATAAATATGCAATTGTCTTGGTGCCATTTGTTGAAGAGTCTTTTCCCATTGGTGGTCTTTGTGGAAAAGTAATTGACTAAGTGTGAGAACTTATTTCTGCATTTCAAATTCTATTCCTTCACCCAGTATCTCTCCCTGTGCCGGATGCACATAGTTTTGATCACTGTGGCTTTGTAACTGGAAGACGCATTCCAACTTGTGGGTCTGAACGTGGTGAGGCTGAGCTTGTGGGAATGCAGATAGAATCGTTTAAGATAGAAATGCAAAGAGAAAAAAAAAACATTGAAAAATCAAAACTCAATACAGAATATTTAAGTTCTATGGGACAATTATAAAAAGGTGTAATGTGTGCAAGAGAAATGTCAGAGGGTAAAGGAAGAAAGGAACAAAATAGACATTGGAAGCAACAATAGCCCCTTGGCCATGGCATATAATTTTTTTTTTATTATACGTTGTTGGATTTGACATGCTGATATTTTGCTCGGGATTTTTCATTTTCCTATTTTTACACCTGTGTTCATGAGAAATGTTGTTCTGGTGGTTTTTATCTGGCTGTGGCATTAAGGTCCTGCTGGAAATAATTCTCTCTGCTTCCCTGTGGAAGGCTCTCTGCTCACTGGGCTTCTTTCAGGCTGCTTACTTACCTGGGATGTTCTGCTGGCTCAGGGTATCCTTGCTCATTTTTGTTTTGTTTGCATTTTTTTTTTTTTTTTGGTTTTGTTTTGCATTTATACTGCTTTATGTTCTCCGAGCTTCCTGAAGCTAAGGGCTACACATTACAGATTCCCACCGCAGACCTTCTGGAAAAGGCAGGGCTCTGCCGACAGCACAAAGATCCGTGGTTGCCAGGAGTGGGGTGGGAGGAGGGACGAAAGGACTGGAGAGGCGGCAAAGGCACTCCATCCAGTGCTTCGTGGTGCACACATGTCATCGTACGTTTGTCCAAGTCTGCGGAATGTACAACAGAGTGAGTCCCGACGACGGGCTTTGGGAGATAATGACGTGTCAGTGCAGGCTGACTGATGGCAAGAACGCCGCTGTCGAGCAGGAGGTGATAGTGGGGAGCCGTGCCTGCTCCGGGAGGGAAGAAGTGGAGAGTCTGTACATTCTGCTCAATTTTGCTGTGAGCCTAAAACTCCTCTAATAAACAAAGTCTATTAAAAGGAATTAAAGCAAAACGGATAGCTGAAAAACTGGGCTTCTGCCTGTTGAGTGCTCAGAGCTGGGCTACTGTGCACAGGCAGCGTGTGCGGTGGTGAGGGCCACGTGTCTCGACTTGATTTAGAGGAAGTGGGTCTCTGTGTCTTCAGTGCTGGGGAGGGGACCCAGGGCCTTGCACATGACAGGCAACTGTTCCCCCCCCATTCAACCTCTGGTCCTTGGTGGAGATGGAGGTGAGTTCACTCCTGCTGGCAGTGCATTTCCCAAAAGCCTGGGCAGACAGAGTTTGAATAAAGAATTAAGATGAAAAGTCAGATCTTGCAGCAATGAACCTCTTCTTCCTATATTTCCCTTTCCCATTCTTTCTCATAATACTTCAACTTAGATGTATTTTTTTTTTTCAGTTATCTCTCCTACTTAATCAACCCTTTCCCTGGATTCAGCCCACTAGAAGTCATTCTTATCAGAATTAATGGCAAGGTATTTTAGCCATCTGAATGAGCCCTCATTTTTGTGAGTTTTGTTCCTTTTTTGTCTTGGGATATTAAAACCCTTACTACTATTCAATGGTGGACTAAACTATCAGAAATTAATTTGCAACAATAAAGACCCTGTTGACAGAATTTGGGTAGGGGTTGTTGACATGATTTATATTGAATAGCAACATAGAAATCATGACACCTGTATTTATTCTGTTTCTGTCATTATTGAATGGCAATATTAAAAGTCACTGAACATTTGCAGGTTTCAGTTTCTACAGCCTGTGATAACCCTCCATAGCTAATAAGGATCTCAGACATGCCCAGCAGTGTTGAAAGCATACAGACTCAGATTCCAAACCTGCTCTCTTGCGACATGGGAAAGATATAGAATAGAGACCAAGCATTTGGTTTAAATGTAGTTGAGGTACAGAACCAGGTTAAAGTCCAATAAAAGTAGTAGAAGGAATAATAATGGGATGCTAACCTATGAGGTCACTATGAGGATTTTTTAATGTGGGTTATATAACCCCCGCTTTTATTTTAGAAACACACGAACCACATT
The DNA here is from genome assembly GCF_048772815.1 of Callospermophilus lateralis. Lineage (NCBI taxonomy): Eukaryota > Metazoa > Chordata > Mammalia > Rodentia > Sciuridae > Callospermophilus > Callospermophilus lateralis. Next base: position 3,058,435 of record NC_135321.1, on the reverse strand, counting down.
TAACTACTAACTGAAAGGGAGGCAAAGGTGCGGCTAGCTTGACCGAACCAGGCGATTAGCTGCTGTTGGGGGAGCGAACTGCCCCCTGCACTGTGGGTGCCGCTGGTGGCCAGTACTGCAGCGTCTGTGGTCACTGGCTGCCAAAATTCCAAGGGGCTGAAATCCAGAGGAATGAGGGGTCAGAGGAAAAAGGACTCTACCTGCAAGGACTCTTAATTATGAGACCCACAGCAAAGGCAGAGAGCCGGCCGGCGCTGGTCGTCCACAGGAGCTACTCCCACCCTTCTGTGGCCAGCTGCTGTGGCTCCACGTCACACATTCAGCAGTCCATGTCCAGGAGGAGCCAATGAGGCAGAGCGCCACCACTGCCCCGTGATGCAGGCACCCTGCCCACCCAGCTCTGAGCTCAGCGAGTGGCCCATGGTGTCCAGGTGACTGACATCACTTCGACAACATCCAAGTTAATCCAGCCTGCAGAGCTGCGCCCAGCTTTTCTTTGACGTCACTGTTGGGTCTCATCATTGCTTAACTGTGGTGGGGTGGCAGTGGCAAACACATAGAGTGCACTCAGGTAATGGTGACAGTGACGCTTAAGATCTTTGCACATCTCTCTCAAGGGTGACTCTGTCTGGAGTGAGCCAGGCAACAGTGTTCCCATCTTTTCTGGAAGCTTCTACTCAGTGTAGCCTGGCTTGTGACTTCCTTTGTTTCACCACCAACAACTTAAATGTTGTTGTTTTGTGATAAAATGTTCTTTTGTGTGAGTTTGATGCAGTCTCCAAGAACCGCATCAGATTTCAGCTTTGCTTCTGTTCTCTGATTCATTTTGGAGTTCCTGGGATGTGGGACAGGGACAAGAATGGTGTGCTGGCACCACTCTTCTGACACAGAAGGGGGACATCCGTCTTCATCCTCTTATCCATTTTTTCCTCAGGGTCAACTAGTAAAACTCGGGCTGCTGGACTGAAGCATGGGCTTTCTAAAGGTGTTTGATACATTTTGCTAAAATGCTCTCTGTAAAGTTCTATCAGCTTGTTTGCCCCCAGTGTATGAGACGTGATTATTCTCACCTGCATGTTCTCTTTAACAACATTTGTGCCAATCTGTCACACCGGGAAAATTCTCTTGTTACTATCTGCATTTATTTCATTATTTGCTTAAACTGTTCACATTTTGCATAGTTTCAGCATTTAAAGTTTTCTTTTTCTTATTTCTTGAACATTTAAAAAATTATGATGTAACTAGACTAAAATACAATTTTATGTTTACAAAATGGTTTTCTGAGTTTGGAGTTCATGTTTGAATCTCTTTCGTTGTACTATTTTGTCATTCACTTATTTAAGAGGACTTACTGACCGTCTGGCTGGTAACCAGGACACTGAGATGCCCCCAGGATCTCCCCCTCAGGGACGCATTCTGTATGACCTACCCTCTCCCCTGAGGTGTGGGTGACTCATTCTGTGGAGCAGGTACACTCCGAGGGGTAGGCTGTGTTCGTGGCAGGGCACAGGGTTTTACAAGTATATTGAGGATCTCCAGCAGTGGACTTCTTCTAGGTTGGTCTGGCACAGTTTGTGGATCCCTTGAGCGGGGGTTTGGGTCCCCACTAGGAGAGTGACTGACTGGCGTTTCTCCCACTGGCCTTGAAGAAGCACACAGCCATGTTTGTGTGCCTACAGAGAGGTGTGCAGTGAGGCCCTGCATGACAGCCGGCAGGAACTACCTCTGCCAGAGCCTGGGAGACTAAAATGTGGGTCCCTTCCCAGTCTAGCCTGCAGCTGAAGACGCAGCCCACACCTGGGTTTCAGCCTGATGAACTGCTAAGTAAGGACCCAAGAACTGAGAGAGATGAGTCTGTGTTGCTTCAATACATTGAACTTGTGGTGATCTGCCATGAAGCTTGGGAGACTAACACATCCTGTGTGCCAAACACGGTGCCTGTCCTGCTCCCCAACTTTGCATGGGGCGTGTCTAAGGCAGAGATCCTTGCCTCGGTAGCTTCTGGCTTTGGTGCTGTGTCTAAAAGGGCTTTGTCCTTACCTCAACACAATTATTTACCCCATAATCTCTTATCATTTCCATGCCTTCATGTTTACGTCAGTTTTAAAATTCAGCTGGAATTTATTTTCCTCGAAGGTGTGAGACATCCATCTTTGCTTTTCTTCACAGTTAGCCAGTTGTCTGAAGAAAATGCTTTGAATGAAGCACCCATTCCCTATTGATTTGATAAATATCTGAGTTTAGAAATTATCCACTTCTTTCTAGGAAGATCTTCATGAAACCCCAGCTTGGGTTTTGGGCAAAGGATGTTTTAATTGCCGGTCACTTCATTATTATAATAATGACCCAGGAGACAACTCAGTGAGAGCAAGAATAAAATGATGTCACCATTTGCATTTGACATCTTACTTCCATGTTCAGGTAAAAATATGTTTGAAACGGTGTTAAACTAACCAATTGATTAAAATACAGCATGTTAACAATCACTTACAATTATTTCAATAATATTCGTTGCTTAAATTTCCTAAGCCTCTTTTTTTTTTTTTTTTTTTTTTTAATCCACATCAAATGTTAGTGTCCCTGAAACCAAATGGATCCCTTTCCATTCTGTAGAAGACCATAAGTGCTTTGATGACTGGGACCATGTCTGAGTCATGTATTTGTCCTTAATATCTGGGACAGCATGTTTCCTAGTATCTGCTTAATTTCTGAGTAAGTTATTTCAGCTGTAATAGTGATGTGATGTGTCTACAGCACTGGGCTGTGCTACTTTCTGTCAATCAGTTACAGCAAGGATCCACACAGGTAACACAGTCAAAGTGAATTTAATGTTTAAAAAGGACACAAATTTATCTAAAATGAAATTAAAATAGTCTTCTACAAAATGATGCTTAGATCTTTTTAGAATGAATGGTCTTCGACGGTCTTTGTCACAATGGGGCCTAGCACGTCAATCTTCCCTCCCCACCCTAAGTGGCCATCATTTGTTGCAAACTCACTTAGTATCTATTCTATATTACTTTGGTGGAGAAATTCTCTAGAATATTATCCTGGACAAGAAATTTTAAAATGTGCATTCTGTAAGCAAAATCACTAGCCTGAATCATATCATGGAATGGATGGAATTTTCAAATATTAAGACAAATATTAAGATTATTAACTGACATGAGTTTGTGTCTGCTTTGTCTCCAAAGCAATGGGGGTCTAATTAGATACTACTCTTAAGTTTCTGTCTGTTCTCTTATTTCCATGGGGCTGAATGTGAGTCTCCAGATGTTCACATGGTTCTTAAGAGGAAGGATTTACTGAGACGGGGGGGGGGGATATTTATTAGTTGGGGGACTTTTTGGAGCTAATGGTGGAGGATGGTGTTCTTGGGTGAAACAGCAGCAAATGGAATGAAACATGGTTTGTTCAAGAGTACCTTGAGATAACTTATTTTCTTCCTTCCACAGTTATTTATGCAAAATAAATAAATATATTCTTTACAGGAAAAATGGAAAAATGGGGACAAGGTCAAGAACATGTTTTTATCACTATACTTGACTTTTTCTCTAAGCACACAGGTTATTATATAGACTGACATTTGCCAGAGTATTGTTCTGAAATACTGGAGGTAGAAATGGCTTTGGTGGTTTAAAATGCACATTAATGATCACACTGTCTGTTAAAGTCAGCGCTTCTCAAGCCTGTGTGGCCAGAGACCATATTTTTTCCAACATATCTGGTACTGTCCTGAGGATCGAGGTTCCATGGACACCTCTGTGGGATGCAGGTATGGTGTAGAGGGGCCGGAGAGGGGTTCTAGCTCTCCTGTGTGTGCACAATATGTCCACACACGTACACACGGTACAGGGGGGGATCCAAGTCATGTTCTAAATGTTTCTCGGTGGGGGGGTGGGAAATCCCTCTAACTCTCATTTCTGAAACTTTTCGACAAATGCCCTTGAGAGTGTAAAATTGCCCTTCACTGATGTCTCCAGCCCGGTTTGATCCCTTCCTCCTCACCTTATCCTGGGGAAGATCCCTAAAGAGCATGAGACGGGCAGACACAGGGCTCCAGGTCCAGGTCGGCGACGTAAGCAGAGGTTTGCTGGCTGAACTTGCTCTCAGGGCAGGAAGAGAGCTCCACCACCCAGGCCGGGCGCAGGAGTTCTGCTCCTGCTTCCCACAGCAGGGAGAGCCGTGGGCCGGGGCTCTGTAGGGCCCAGAGTGAGGGGCCGGGGTCGGGGAGAAGGAGACCGGCTGGGTGAGAGCTTTTGTGCCCTGCCCGGGGTAACCTAGCTGGTGGAGGCTTTCTTACTGGATGGGGTGTACCTGGTGAGTAGGGGAGTCTGTGGTTAGGACGTGGGCCCTAGGTGGCTCAGAGATGTCAGGGCAGCACAGGGAACTTTGGGCCTCCCCACGTGTCTCGGCCGAGGCTGTGTCACCGGGTGCAGGAGGGGTCAGGCCACTCCCTCAGCTCCAGGCACAGTGCCTTGTGCAGGCTGGTGGAGCGCTGGCTCACTTGGTATTCAGAGTCAGCCAGGTTTTATCCACTAGCTCCTGCCGCTCCCCTGGTGCGGCTCCTTGCTATCCCAATTGATGGTGACTATTACGCTTGATTCATTACATGCCATTGATCTTCGGAATTTTGATTAATGACAGGGAAACCTGAAAAGTTCAGAGTTTGGCTTTGGTTCAAATGAGCACCCGGAAGTTCAAATGCTTAATTCAAACTGTCTAAGTCTCTTGGATAAGCAAATGTGGTTATGCAAAATTAGTCTGAAAAATCTGCTGGAAACAGCCCCTCTCTTGGAAATTTCTGGTATTTCCTGCTTCTACTCCGACCACAGACCATAAATACTACAAAGACATTATTTCTTTCTTTCATTTTGCTGCTCATTTACTTCTGGCCAGAGCCCAGGTTTCTAGGTTTTTGGGGACAGGTAGCAAATCATGGTGGGAAACTTCAGGGTGGCATTGTTTGACTGCCACGCTTCCGGCAGATGTACATGCATTGTCCACGCACCTGGGCACAGAGAGATACAAGCACGTCAGCTCCCAGGGTTCAGAGTGAAGAGTTATCTATTCATCCCTGGAAAACGGACTTCGTTTTTAGATCCGTGAGAATGTGCTGATATCGTGTGAATGCAGAGGTGTCACCTAGACACGGCCAGGAGTTGATAAATGACAGTGGGAGAAATTCCCTCAAAATGCACAGTTAACTCTTTTGGGCTCTCCCTGCTTCCTTCAGCCAGGAGACCCAGCCACAGAGTCTGAGGGCTGAGCTTCAAACGTCAAGAGAAGGGCCCTCAGAGGTGCATGTGAAGCACATTCCAGAGAAGCCAGAGCGCCCCCGAGAACCCCATCTCCTCCACCCTTCCTCCCAGTCCCCCGTGCCCCCTGGCAGAGAGCTCAGCAGCAGCGTCCCCTCATCTTTAGCTGAAAGTTTAAGAAGGTCCCAGAGTCCACACAGCAAAGTACAATTCTAGAGGACTCACCTGGGACTGATGCCGATCTACAGTTTGTGTGCAGTGAATGACCTATTTCTATTCCTCTGAGACCACACTGGAGTAAATAATGCATCCTTTCTAATAAGAAACTCAGGATTTGGTTATTCTGAAAACATTTAGAAAATACATTTAAATTTCTACCTGTGATACGCACACGTGTTTCACGTCTGTGGCAAATGTTGAAACCCCAGGAAGCGTGAACACGCTTCTCTCCCTCCTCAGGCTCACAGTCCATCTGAGTGGAAAGGCCCCTCCTGCGCCCCTGGACGTGGCAGAGGAGGGCTGGGGGCAATTCCCACTCCCCCAAGTTTGAGTAAAACAAAACCCAGAGTCTCCACTTCCTGATGGTGAGAAAGGAGAGCCCACTGGGTGGCACAGTGCCATGGTATCGGTGATTTCACTGGGATGCCAGTCTTGTGATCAATTTTTATTTTTTGATGGTGGGGATTGAACCCAGGGCCTTGTGAATGTGAGGTGAGCCCTCTACCCACTGAGCTACATCCCCAACCCCTCAAATTTTTAATTGAACAATGAAGCACACAGTAGCTTTGGGTCCTAGCTATATCTTATCTTAGAATAAATAAGATACCTGCATTTATCACTCTGTGGAATTTGGAATGATTCTGAGGAACTATGACGGAGGATCAATAGGAAATTTCACAAAATTGTTTTTATTTAACAATTCAGTTTTAATTATTTTGAAATTAAAAGTTAAATGCTTAAAGGTCACCTATTTCCAGTTTATTAATTTTGCAAGTGAAACAATTTGGAATATCTCTTCTAAATTATGTTTGATTGTTTCCTGGGGAGGTAGAACAATTGTACTTAAATACGCATGCTCAGGAAGCCGGGTGCAGCGAGCATGTGAACACGCTTCTCTGCCACGGTCACTGGGGTCTGCTCCAGCGTCCCAGTGTCTGGTCAATTTATGGGGTTTTCACAGTTTCTGTTTTCTCAGGTCTTCCTGTGGTGGAACTTACTAGGCAGACGGATTCCTAGTGGGCTGATATTTCACCATCTTTTACACAAGTGTGACTGTGGGGGATGAATGGTGGATATCGGTGATCTCCAACAGTGTCCCCTTCTCTCTGGATTTCAGCAAAGATCAGTCAGTGGCTGGGAGGATGGAGGCCTTGTGGGCTGTCTTTAGAACCAGTCTCCGGCTTGGCTTGGCCTGGCAGTGGCCTCCTGATTAGCACCTGGGTCCCCAGGGGGTCATGCAAAGCCCTTTTCTCCAGCACAAAGGCCAGGTTCTCTTTCCAGGCCATGGCCCCAGGCCCACTGCCCTTCATGCTTATGCTCCCAGGAAGGGGAGCTGCAGGTGGTGGGCACTAAGGCAGGGAGAGGAGGGGACAATGACCCTCGGCTGGAGGAAGTACTGCTAAGTACAGCGACCCTTCTAAAATGGAAGACACAGATTTCCCAACATAGCTGTCACAGCAGAATTAGGAAGTTGGGAAAGAGCTTGCTCAGATAGCAATGACACCTCGTCTCCAAGCTGCTTCCTGGAAATACCAGTGGTTTCAAAGCCATACTTTAATATTTGCCTCTGAAAAAAACACTTCTTACTTGAGCCAGGAACAGAAGTCACAGATTAGTTTTGGGAAGGAAAACTGAAACAGAAGGCACCTTGTAGCCCCAGCTGTGTCGGAGGAAGAGGCCTGTGAGCTCTAGGGAGAAACTTGTTTCATTTTCATGCACGGCTACTGCCCAGGCAGCATCCTGGCCGCCGCGGTGCACTGGGTCAGGGCTGCTCCCAACACTGGTGGCCAAGCTCCTGGCAGCTCTGTTGGGTGACAACCCACCAAAGGGTGCGTGGCCCTGGTGAGTGAGCTCTGTGCATCCTCCTGGAGGGTCTGGGGTCTGAATTTCTCTCATGGTGGAAACCAAGACAAGGTCAATGTTCTTAAGCATCTTTGGGGAACAGTTTAGAAAAATGTAGTCTTTAAGAGAACGTAGCTGTCACCAGTGGGGAAATAACTGACAGGTGACAGGCGGGTGGCAGGCAAGCTGTGAGCCAAGGCACCTCGAATGCACAGTTGTGCAGGCTGTTTGCAGCGGAGCCGAGAAGGCCTGTGACGTCATGGTGACCTCCACCCATGACTGCGTAGGAGGGTCCGGTTCCTACTCCTGCTCCTCTTCTTCCACCTTCCTTCTCCCGCCAGATGGACCATTTGTATTTGTGTCTGTTTTGACATTTCTACAGTCTTGGCTAAACTTTCCAAGATTCAAAGACTTTTTACTGAGTCAGTGAATCTGAATTGGGAACAGGAGCCTGGGTTAAGGTCTTGGGGACAGGAGTGAGCATCATCCCTAAACCTCACCACCGTCCCAGGGCTCTGGGTGGCTCTTATCCCTGATTATGTTGGTGAATATGATTTTTCCTCTTGCTCAACTACCTAACGGTCCCCACAGAGTCACCTTTTCCAGAAAGTATGGCCACAATGAAAACAACCCAGCTTCTCTTGGTGGGGTGTCTGGCCGTGAGCCTCTGACCTGGAGGAGCCCCCCTGCCTCCATGATTCTAAGAATTAGGATCATGCTGTGGGTTTCTTAGGTGGCGTTAGTCACATCTACCCTCACACAATGACTCTGTTCATGTCCCTTAGTATTAAAAACTTTGGGGGCATTCAGAAGAAGGACTCTTCTTGATTCAGCCCCCGATCTTCACAATGCTCCCAGAATTTCTCCTCTCTCCTTCAACCAATACATGGAAGTTTCTTTTCCCAGCATGAGCGTGGCAGAGAACTCTGGAGCTATTTGCATACGAATTAACACACTCATACCTGAGACACAGCCGAGGAGCTTAAAATATCACTCTCAGTACCTGCTGAATGCTACATGGATATGATTTAAAGCCAAACATTCCTCCGCTCTCTTCTTCATACCACTGAGACAATAAGACAGTACAGTATAGATTCAGCTTGCTAAAGACTCCAGAAATGGTTGTGCACCATCACTGTAAGGCTTTGTTCTATCTCACTATGAAAACTTAAATACACTATGAAAACTTAAATACAGTAAATGCAAAATATGAAAAGCAACTGGTTTAAAGAAATAGATCTAGAAGCTGTTTCCCCAGATCACCTGGGTCACACCTTCATATCCAGGAGGTTTCCTCCAAGATGCACCTCTCAGTCTTATTGTACGATAACCCAGAACAGACAGACCCCAGATAAAGGATGATGTGATGGTTTTGGAGGATCAGAACCCAGTCACATCAACATCCCTGTTTTTTAGTAAGAGCTGAAATGCCTCCAGGTTTACTTTTAAATACAAATGTAACAAAAAGTTATCAAAACTTTGTGCAATTCTTTCAGGTATCAAGTGCTTTGGGAATGATGGCCATTTTAGACATTGAGTTGGACTCATTCAGGATGCCAGTGTGTCCTTCAGCACCCACATAGAACCCCTTTTAATCTAATCAGAGAGTCTTGGGCTTAAAATGAACTATAAAAGCCATTGGTTCACCTGACACAGTGTCTGAACCCACAATTTACCAAGTTTATATAATGTAATCATGATTGTTTATATGTTGCATGTTGTCGGAATTAATAGCTTATAAGAAGAATTAACAAGACATAAATATTTCACTCAGATATCCCCCTTTACCTAATAAACAGTGAAGCTTGAATAGTTGTAAATTCTCTCAAAAATAAATTAGATCACCAGTGTGAAATTGAGTGGCATGACTGATTCATGGCTCTGTTGATTTACAGCTTTCCTATATTGCTTGGTCGGTCCATTTGGCTATTTTTTAGATTCAAAGTTTTATCTTTGCTTTGGTTTGTGTGAGCTACTTTATCCCTTGAAAATCAAATATAACATTTTAATCAAAAAGAAAGGAAAAAATATCATGTGATTTCTATACAAATAAAGTAGAAAAGAAACAAAAGCATATCTTTCAACATAAAAGTCAATATTGAGATAAAATTGTAACTTCCTGGCATTCATGCATTTTAAGACAAAAAGAGAAGGCTTTCAGAAAAAAAGATTTATGAAATAAATATATTGAGAATAATAAAGGCATAATGAATTTTTACCAACGAGTTGTGGAAACCTAAAATGCTAAGTAAAAATACATTTTGTTAAACTAAGTTTAAGAAAGTTGGAGTGACATTATTCATTTTTCTAGATCTTTCAAACACTAACCAAGTTTTATATCATTAGTCATTTGCATAAGTTCAATATTAAGTTATATTCTATTCTAAATTTGTTTGTATGTATGTGTTTTGAGGGTAAAATGTGGCATTGCCAAAGTTGAACTGATGTGATTCATTTAGTGGTTTGGAAGTTTGAGAATTATAAAGTACTTGCCACTCTAAAAATTCAATAGAAATTTTTACTTGTTTGGCATAGTTTGTCCCTCTGGGTTGCAGCCCATAGGGTTGTAGCCATTCAGAAAAGAAGGTGTGCAGTGTCATGATTGAGTGTTTGCAGCTGCAAAACTTCATAAAATATTAGTCTGAAGTTTTGAATTAGTATGATCTGTGAAGACGTTTTCAGCCAAATTATTTGCGTGCCCTTGGGTAATTGATTCCTAAAAACTTAGCCTTAATGTTAAGTTGCTGTGTAGTCAGGGGAATGGAAAAGATTTTAACATTTACATTTCTTTATGAAAAATTCAATGTAAGTCATTTTGAAACAAAGGGTGGAATAAAGAGTTAAAATTAAGTGAGAAGACGCTTGCATAACATTTCACAAATGTCACACTCTTCCCTCTCATAAATGACTTTCTAATAGGCAGATTTACAGTTCTTCCCAGTTTATAGACTTCAGATGTGTCTGATGGGGAGCTTTTTGAATTGATGGTGTGGCTCTCTGTCCTTCATAAGAAGGTACAGGGTGGACAGGGCTCCTTTTGTGTCCACGGCCAGGGGCTGTGACCTACTGCGCTGCTCAAGTGCTCAAAGCAGCATAGCCATCTGCTGACTGTACGTAATGAACACACTGGTATCTCTCGGAAAGGTGCTGCAGGAAGAAAAGAGTCAAAGAAGGAAGGAGAGAGAGAAGGAGGAATGCTGTGTAGATGATTCTAGGTAATACCCTCTTATGCAAGGGGAAAGTGTTCCGAAACCCCAAAGGAAACACCAAACCTCGGTCACCAAGATGGTTGCAGTGACTAACGGGTGAGTAGTGCATACAGAGTGAACCACTAGTCAAAGGGAGGGACAGGATTTCATCACACCACTCACAACCAGTGCATTGTACTTCTAAGATTTAGGAACTACTTATTTCTGAAATTTTCCACTTGATATTTTTGGACTGTGGCTGACCAAGGATCACTGAAACTACAGAAGATGAAAGCATGCACAAGGGACGGCCACTGGGTTTTCTTTTCAGTGACATGCTTTGTCACTGAAGTTTTGCTGGTGGGTACAATGGCTTTGCTCACATGTGTTTTTCACCTAGGTATGGAGGGCCACTTCTGGGGGATGTGAAGGGATGAATAAGAGGCTTCACAGAATTGAGGTCCTGGAGTCAAACAAATATCACCAAACTGTGAGATCACAAGGGCTATTTATAATGCTTATTTAAACTACATTTCTTTAAATATATTCTCCAGATGTTCTGGATATCATATTCTTTCTAATGGCTAAAGTAACGTTCTCCTTTTCTGTATCTGAGTCATTTCATCAAGGTTTCAGTTACGGATGAGACCTTTGGGAGTGCTGAGAAATCCGGCGCCTTGTGCTCAGAGTGTGCCGAGGGGCCAGCAGAACCACGTCGCTCAGGAGCTTGTTAAAAATGGAGGTGGTCAGGCCCGTCCCAGCTCTGTGGAACTGGAATTGGCACTTGACTGGGTTCCTGGTGAGTCACAAGCACACTGCTATCTGAGAAGCCGGGTGGCATTTCCTCCTCCTGTCCCCGGGTCCATGCCCCATTGACAGGCATTACTGGAGAGATGCATTGGAAAGACCAGACTGTCCCACTGGTGAGTTCCAGCCACGAATTCTATTTCCAAGTCATGAGGTTGCTTGCTGTTTATGCGGAACCACGAACACAACACGATGTCTAAAGCCACCTGTACACATAAGGCTGGCAACGCACCCTCAGGTCGGAGCATTTGCCTTCACTATCTTTGCATGAACCGATAACCAACCAGTTATCAATCCTGCATCACGACTTTTGCAAATTCTAAAATTGGGCATAATGAACTTTTGGTATGATTCCAACTGTTACCTTGATCATTTTTAACAAATAATTTTATTTCTGGCCCTAGGAGTACAACAGATTTGCTTTTAGTCATGACAGAAGAAAGTTCTGCTTGTTTGTCTACACAACACATCAAATCAGAACCTACCCCATCTCCCGGGTCAGCTTGACCCTTGACAGTGAGTGTTAGTTTCTGCCTGTGTCCGGTCAAGGTGATTTCATGGTATCTGCTGCCATGGACAAGACCTAACCAACAAGGGCATTGTACTTCTCAGATTTAAGAACTACTTATTCAGAGTTCCAGGGGTGGGACTCTGAGCATGCTGCTGTTGAAGAGGCCATAGCATGCAGAAGAACTTGACTTCTGCAGGGCCAGATCACCCCACACTCCTACTGACGCATGTCTTGAAAGAAGGGCTGAATTGAATTCTAGGAACAGAAAGTCAAAGTGGTAAGGATCCACTTAGTCTAAATAAAATAACCAAATATTTACAACAGTTCTTCTTTTGTCCTCAAAAACAAAACAATAACAACAACAGGAGCAAAAACCAAGAACACTAAGGGGGCTAGGCTGTGTTCTGCACGCAATTATCTTCTAGAATCGCCCAGTTTTTGTTCTCTGAGATGGCTTAGACTTGTCTAAATTAAATAAAAAAGGCCATCCAATTAAAATATGCAAACTATTTGTATATTTTCTTTCTCTTTGCTAAATTTAATCAATGTAGAACCAAAATAATTGGTGTAATTTCTTGGGAAGTAGAGAAAGAATGAGTAATTGGGCACTGATTTTTTTTTTTTTTTCCTGTTGCTCCAAGGTGGCCCTTTAAGAAGCTGATGGTAAAAGCAGGGGAGGAAGGAGCAGGGTTTAATTGTCTTCTTATTTTCTTCTTAGTATTGAGCACATAGCTGGCATTCAATAATTACTTATTAACAGGATTACACCTCTTGGAGTGATCCCTACTGTTGCTAAACAACCAGGGAACCTCCGGGGGAGGCGCTGAGCTCCGGGGCTCCCCAGCAGGTTGCTGAGTCCTGAGTCCCAGCGCTGAGGGGCAGCTCTGTAAGTCCTGCGAGCCCTGCTCTGTACCTTGGGTCTAGAACTCTACCAAGGGGCGATTTTAAGAAGTGAATATCGTGTATAAAAGTACTTATACTACGCCCGGGCCACAGGAAGACTCCGCGAGGACACCCTTTGGTCACTCTAGGTGTGCAGGGGAAGGTTCCTGGCTGCCACCCTTTCAGAGCTCCAGGTGGCGGGCGCTGGGGAGAGGACAGGGGAGCACAGGCGGGGAACGGCACCCCACCCTCTGCTGTGGCCGGTGTGTGCGCAGGGAAGCCGCAGGGAGATGCGGCCACCCACCATCTCCTCCAGCCCTGGGAGGTGTCCTACCCCTCACAACAGGCTTTATTTCAGGGACTAAATCCTGGCATCCGAGGGATTCCCCGGGAAGAGGAAGCTGTGTCTTTGCGAGGCTCCTAGGTGTTCAAAATCTCAGAAAGTTGTCAGCACCTGAGCGGTAAGATCCAGTTCCACTTTCTGGTACGTTGAAGAAAACGTCCCTGGCAAATTTTCCAGCCCTCTGTTTTCCTAGATTGGCTAAAATGAAGAGTCATTTTGAAGAGAATAATTGCATGGATTTTTTTTAAAGTGAGGAGGTTTGAGGGAAGAGAGGAGGAGGGGAAGATGTTCCCACTGCTGGAAAAGTGAAGGACTTGGCTGCAGGCCTCGCGGGAGGAGGAGCCCAGGCACCCAGGTGGACATGTCCCTCCTGACAGGGGCTGCTGTCCTCCCTGCTGGGGGGGTTGGCCCTGTGAGGTCACCGTCCGTAGTTTTGACTTCAGAGACTATAGTTGCTACAATCAGAATGGCCTTTGGTAAATCAGGAAACTTTTACATGGAATCTCCCAGCCACGGGACGTTTTGGGTTGTGAAGATGACCGTGGCGCTGTTTTTGTGAGCCACATTTAGGAAAGCGTGTGTATGTGCATATGCAGCCAGGGTGGGGCGGGGGACAAACTGCTTGAGAGCAGCATGTGGGCACCTGTGTGCCGGTGCCCAGGTCCCTCCTGTGTGTACCCTGCGTGTGTCTGGTGACACCTCAGCACGACCCCGTCTCTGTCCTGTGTTGACTTTCTCTTACTATTTCACAATGGACGTTTTCGAGACTAATGCTGCAAGTGGGCATCCCGTTGATTTACGTTAATCATTTACATGTCTGCTGTCCCATTGCATGTGACACAAAGACCGTGGTGAAATATTCCTGCACCTACCATCACCTTGCACAGAGCCTGGTAGTGCCAGAGCAGAACATTCGGGGACCGCCACCTTGTCTCTTTGATGGCCACTGTCTCCAGCGGATTGGCTGAGACCAGTGTGGAGGGAGGCCGGGGGCTCGTCTGTGCGGCCATATGTCCTCTTAAAGAGGAGACACTGTGGAAAAGTTTCTCTTTTTCGGCCCACGTGCGATGTATAGTGCGTGCGTGTGAGTGCGTGTGAATTTACAGTGACCCGGTTGCCACATTTTATTTTCATGACAGTTCTTACACGCTGCAGCGCCTGAGTCTCCTGCAGGAGTGCGGGCTTCAGGACTTTACCGCCGGCTCGTAAACCAGGGGAGCTCTACTGCAGAAGTGAAAGCTTCAAGAGGCAGTTTGCAGAGATAAGTTCATTTTAAAAGAGAGTCTACAAGGGAGATTGATTTGGTGGTCTTAAATGCTGCCCTGCAAGCCTTCCGTGATGTGTTTTCGCCCCGGAACATCTGAAGCCACTTTATAGGGAGCTAGAGAGTCCTGTGGACGGAGGAGCTTGTCCTGGTAATAAAGATACACTGTGGCAGAGACGGCCCACGGAAAGTTGCTGGCAGGCAAGGCCCGTCTGCATTGCCCCCTGCCTGCAGGCAGACCACCCACCTGGCGTCAGAGTCCAGGGTCCCCCGGCTCCTCCCTGCCATCTGCAGCCTCTCCCAGCACATTGTGTCCCTCCTCCCTCCCTGGGTGCCATCCTCTCCGGACACAGCTGGGCACTTGGCTAGTTAGTCTAACCAGGCCATTCAAAAGTCTGCGTGATACGCCCCTCGAACATGTCATGTGCTTTTCAGCTGCTTCCCAGTGTCTTCAGACCTGGGTTCTGATCTGATCACTGTTATTCAAGTTTTTATTTATTTTATGTAATTAATTAATTGATTGTTATTCCTTTGAGATGGGGTCTGGTTGTGCTGCTGCGGCTGATCTCCCACCCATGGGCCCCATGACCCTCCTGCCGCGTCTCCCAGGTGGTGGGGACTTCAGGTGACCACCACCACTCCACCGTTTTGAAGCCCACCAGTGCTCTTCATGTGGTGTGTGGGGGCCACTCCCTCATTTGGTCTGTTTCCTTCTTCCACCCGGTGTGAATGGTGTCACCCTGGGACCGCGAGGGAACAGCACAGTGTGCGACATCATGCACCGGGAACTGCGAATTCCAGGAGGGGTGAGAAAGGTCTTCCCCTCCGGAGCTGACATTCAGGGTCATTTTGTGATGTTGTAATTACTGGCTAATGGTGAATGTGGGTGTGTGTCTACACGCACGTGTGAAGGCTTGAATTGTGCTTTATTTATTTCCATGAGATATGGAGCCTCTCTCCAAAGCTGTTGGCAAACTAGACACTCCATATGGGTTCAATAAAAAACAATAATAGTATAAAGAATACTCAGTCGCGTGGGACTTAAATAGTGGTAGGCGCCTCGCTCATCCATGAAACATGATGACACCTACAGACAGGAGGACTCACGTTCTTTGTGACACCGAAGGGCTGAGACGTGCTGAGAACTAACAGATGAAACGATTCCACAGGAAATTCTGGTCCATGATGACCAAAAACTAACTCCCAGCTCCGGTCTGCTCTGACCACATGGGAGGGTGGGCTCTGATCTGTTAGATGGCAGTAGTGATGTCTTGGTCTTGCTGCTGTTGTGACATGTCACCTCCGTGCCTAGAGGTTAGCATGTCATTCCTTGCCTGGAGACCTGGGGATGAGCCACCTACATAGAGCTGCTCCTGGGCTCTCTTTGTCACTATAGGAACGTCCCAGGAAAGCCTGTGCTCTGGAAATGAGACGGCCGCAGACCTGTGGTGAGCCCCCGGAAGGGGCTGCGGACCTCTGCTGTCCCTGGAGACGGGCAGCACCTGTCAGCTGGCTCCTCTCCTCACATAGCTTGTTTCCCCAGTGAGCGGGTCCCCAACACAAGGCAAGGCCATCGGGAGCGAGGACAGCCTCACAAACGTCTGATAAGAAGAGCTGTCCTGTCACTGCCAGAAACCCACGAGGAAGAATAAGAGACAGTAGCGGAGGACGGCCTTCCCCTTCCACTCCAGCTCCCTCCTCCCCGTCAGGCCGCCCCGCCTGGCGGTGGACCTGCGAGGACCCACCAGAACGTGAGCGCAGCCCCTGCCTTGGACATGCAGGACCCATTTCCTGGAGAGGGAACGCATGTGTGGTTTGTAGGACTTGGGGAGGGGATTGGGGGAAGGAGGTCTGGTATTTACCTCACAAATAGTTATTCAAGACCATAAAAGAAACCCGATGTTTGCCGCGGCTAATTGACAGTATTTATTATGTGCTCACAAAAGGGTAGAAGATCCACTGCTGATTATTTTGACATTAGATTGCTCGCAATACATGAGGGATTAATTATGACATGGCACACTTCATCCTGCCACCTGAATTAGCAAACTTTACTGGAGGGTCCGCTGGGCAGCGTTGGCCACACGGGAGGGTGTGGACGCCTCAGTGCTCTGCTGTGCGCCAGGAGGGTTGGAGCGCAGGAACCCTGGTTCAGACCTGGCAGAGGTGTGCAGCTGGTCTTTGGGGGAGATCCTCTCCTGTCCAGCAGCTTTTCTTAATTCTTGCTTGACTTGATGCTGAACGGGTAGGTTCACCCAGGGAGGGCTCACCCAGAGGTCTTGCAGGTAGGTGAGAATCCTGCGCAGTGCCAGTGCCCTCTCCATCCACCCTGGTCCCCAGGCAGATGATGCTGAGGTCTGTGGGCAGGAGGGGTGAGGACCAGGGTGCACACCTGCATGGCCGATGCTTCAGGTGGAGCATGCACCCTGTCCTGCTGATCCTGCAACCAGGATACCTTTGCCTTCATCCTGAAGCTTCAGGGGGCAAGAACAGGGCTGGCACCCCTTTCTCTGCCTAAGCCAGTGTCTCTTGAGGGAGCAGGAAAGGATCATCAGACTGGACACTGGCTGGACAAGGTCAGTGGAGAGAGGACCGTCCAGGGGCTTCTGATGCTGCCTTTGCACCTGGTGGTTTCTGCGCTCTGGATCTATGGCTCTGCTATACCGAGTTCCCGGTGATGTGTCTCCACTTCTGGACTTCAGCAGGGGCCTTGACCATTGAAAACAGAAATCCCCAGCTGCCCAACTGTGAAGGGTCGGCACCAGCAGGGGCTTGGCTGTACCTGGGGTTTGGGATTTCGGCCCCTGGCTCTCAGAACTCTTGGTACTTGGAGAGTGCTTTCACTCATTCTGAGTGGTTCCTCCGTGTGCACTCCACCAGGTCCTGGGATGACCCCTGGGTGGCAACTGGACTCCTGGGCAGGCTGATTTGCAAGACTGTGGACAGGCATAGAGGGGGATTTGGGACCAGGTCCTCAGTCCTGAACCCAAAGGACTGTCTTTGAGAGGCCAAGGATGAGGTGCTGGGACCTGCAGTGGCTCTTTCCTTTGGCCTCTGGTCACTGGTGCTGCAGACTGTGAGCCTCCCCCTGTGGAGTCTTGGCAACGCTGGCCTCAGAAGCAGGACGTGAAGGTGGACAGTGTTGGAGATTCGTGAGGAGAACCCAGCTCAGGGTAGGGGCTCCCACTCCTGGCCCAGAGAGGTTGCAGGGTTCTGTGAGCATGAACACCTTTCTAAGGGAGAATTTGGGCCTCAAGGTAACCTGGGGGGTGGGGCGGGGGCAAGAGGGCTATGCCCTCCTCTCTCCTGGGAACTCTAGCTCTCGTGGAAAATGTACTGTTGTAAATGTGTGATGCACTTCATCCCTAAACACGATTTTTTATTCACAAACTCTTACAGTTTTGGGAGAAATGCCAGGTGTCCTACCTTGGATCCCAAAGCTGTGATCCTTGGAGGAAGGTCCCTGTCCCATTTCTGTTCGTCTGTCCTCTTTCTATACCTAATATAAAAGAAAAATTCAATAGCACTGAAGTTAAATAATACATTTTTTCCCTCCTAGAACCAATAAATCTGTTTAAAGATGCATTACTACTTTTCTTGAGGGATAATTTAGACTATGTATCAAAAAAGGAAAATCAATAGTTTTTTTCTATTACAAATAATTGCCTGTTTGACTCTTTTCCACTTTTTCTTTTTTATTTATTTTGGTTTGACATATTTCTGCTGGAGAACGTGTCATGCTTTAGGTCTGAGCCAGGAGAAGCCTCTGTGAGACAAGGTGTTCAGGGGACCAGTCCCTGTGCTCTCCTGGGTTTGGGGAGAGCCCCACATGCTGTGTCGGGAGAAACAGGAGCAGGCCCAGCCTCACAGGGACTGTGCCCACACGGAAGCAGAAGCTGGTGCCTACCATCGGGTGGATGCCAGGGCGCCAGGCTGGAGGAGAAGCTGGTGGCCCCGGGGGTGACTGATTGGCCTTTTGTCCCCAGGTTTGAACCTGTTAATTATAGAAGTGCTTGTGTGCATGGTGGCCTGGCCCACTCCACCCAAGGCCCCTCTGCACAGAGCTGTCCTGTGCTCAGAGGGTTATCTGAGAGTTCTCCTCCCGGTTCATTCAGTTTAGAAGGCTGGCAGGGTTTTCCATTTTCAGATTTTTTGAATTAAGTATTTGAGAAGCGCTGGGTTGCCCCTGCTCAAGTATGTAGACTGATTAGAGCAACTTTAGATTTTTAACACCCAACAGCAGCCAAGATTCCGTAGTACTAGGGGCAGAGGGTCTGGAGGAAGTGGGAGTAATGGAACCTAGCTTCTCTCTGCGGGGAGGGAAGCTGCTGGGCCTTCCCAGGGGAGTGCCCTTGGTCAGGAGGAGGCCAGGGGTGGGAAGGGAGGCCTGTGGAGAAGCAAGGCCTGGGACGCACAGGGGCATGCTCAACCGCGTGCTCAGGAGGTGGGTGGTCCAGTGTCATGGCGTGGGTTTTGACGGGGCAGTGTCCCCTCCCCTACAGTGGTAGCTTGTACAACCCTGCTTTACTAGGGCTGGGTCTGCCATGTGACTGCTGCGACCAGGGGAATTTTAGCAGACATAAGTGAGTGGAGGCCTTTGATGCCCCCTCTCTGCTTGGCTTGGCTTTTCAGTCAGGGGAAGAACAGGTGGGAAGTAGTGACCACTCCCTCAGCCTGGGCTGCAGGACAGGCACAGGTGGAGCACATTGAAACCCAAAACTGCAGCTTAGAGTCCAGATACCAGCCTAGCCTGTAGCCCAGTGGATCCAGACTCAACCTGCAGACCCATCAACCTGGGGATGGTTGTTACGTGTTATGCAATGGTGACAGTTACACTCAACAAGGTTGAAACACAGGGTGGAGCTGGTGAGACCTGTGCTGGACACGTCACAGGCAAAGCCTAGAGTTATATGAAAGAGTGTGACTTAACTCTTCAGTAAAGGGGACCACTGCCCCATTTGGGGTACAAGTGATGGTTAAGAGGACCATGTCAGCCTTGTGAACATGTGGCCAGAATCTGTGTGACAAATGATAATAGCTGACCTCTGTGGACCCCTGATGCTGTGTCAGGAAGCACACTGAAACGCTTATTTAATCTGCAGAAGGACCATGTGAGGTGTGCTCACGCCATCTCTGCTGTGCAGATGATGGAATTGAGGCAGGCTCAGAGGGCGTCTGTTCACTACCTACTCTGACCTACAGACTGCGTGTTGCAAAGCTAGCAGCCGGCTAATTTATTTATCTCATATCCAAGAACATCCAGTAGCTTTGAAGCTAAACTGCACATCTTTCAGGTCTAAGGCCAGGTGTGAAGTGTTGGGAGCAAGGGTCTGGTGGGAGAGACAGGGAGGAGGCAGAATTACAGGAGCTGCCCACAGACGGCTGAGGGTGTTGGGGAGACCACCCCATGTGGGAGTCTGTAGGGCGAGGTGGCCGGGGAAAGACAGGTCTGCACCACCGGGAGGTTACTGGAAGGGGAATAGGGCATATCAAAGGGCCCTGGGCTCCTGTGGGAAGATGAATAGTGAGCAGTTGACGTGGGGGACTGGAGGCTGTGGGAGGAGGCCGGCAGAACTGAAGACGGAGACCTGCAGCTGGCGTGGTGCTGGGGGACACGTGCCCAGGAAAAGGGGAAAGGCCAGAACCTGGGCCGCTAGCATGAGAGGCCTGGGCAGGAAGAGGGGCAGAAGAACACGGCCTGAGCTGTGGAAAGGGCAAGGCTGAGTGGCCCTCACAAGAGCCGGGGACAGCAAGGCCCGTTGCCCTGGGCAGTCAGGGCTGCAGTAGCCTCAGTGAGACAGTGTCAGCCCCTTGTAGGAGGAGAAGGTGAAGAGGAGGGTATAGAAAACTGGGAAAGGAGAAGGCCGAGAATGAAGAGGGAGATGGACAGGCTTGATCCTATACAGATTTAAAAAATCAGTCCCATAGGTAAGAAATGGAAAAACGATGACAGACTGGAAAATGTGTTCCTAACAATTCAACTGGAAAACTATTAATGTCATCAATGTGTGAAGAGTTGGGTGTTTAAAGAACAAATCGTAAGAAGGTAACCACTTCAGAAGAAAGCTGAGAAGCAGGAGAGGCGGGTTGTTTTAAGGAAGGAGGAAGGACCGACGGCAATAAAAATACAACAGCATTTTTGGCCTCAAATTAAATGCCAAAAAGCTCACTTAGCCAACTGGCTATAATTCTGCAAGGATATGGTGAAATGGGCACCCTCACCCTGCTCTGCTCAGTACACACAGATCCAACCATCTTTTGAAAACAATTTGGAAACATACAACACGATTCTTTAAAAATGTGCCTTCCTTGGAGTAGGGATCCTGTTGACATTGACCTCAAGAAGAGCCCAGGTGCACATGCCGCTAGTGGTCCCCGGCTCATCACACTGTCACACAGCGTACAGCAATCTGAAGCCTGGCGCGCAGCGCAGTGGGGATACGGCCAAGCAGATTTTGGCATGAAAATAAAACAGGATACCAAGAAGCCATTAAAAATGATGTTTTGACACAGAAATAAGTTTGTGATTTCAAATTAAGTAAAAACAACAGAATACAAGAGTATGAGTCTGATTTTGCTTTGAAAAAGTGTGCATATGAAAAAAAAGTACACCTAGAACTGACGACCTCCAGTTACCTCACAGGTGCCTGATTTCGGGTGATGTTTTTTCTCTTCCATGTCTTACTGTGTGTTCCAGATCTACTATGTGAGATGTGCATTATTTGCATTTAGAAAAAGGAAAACAGCAAATGGTATTGTTTTCAGAAAGGCAGTGAATGGTTGGTGGGAGGAACAGCGTCGGAGGACATGGCCTCTGGTGGGGAGGGCTGGGACGGAGCTAGGGTCAGGAGAGACCTGTGGAGCAGCCTTCTCCAGGTGGATGAGTGTGTGAGTGAGGTCACCACGAAAATGGATCAGGGTGTGGGCTGGCTCTGAGAGAAGGTGGTGCTGAGGGAGGGCAGACATGGCATTGGGGGGAAGGGAGGCATGGTGGCCGGCAGGTTTGGGGCGATGAGCTGGTGTTTGGAGAAGCGCTGCCCAGGCTCATGAGGGAAAGGAAGCCATCTGGGGCCTGGAGGGTGGTTGCCTGTGAAACTGCCGCACCCAGCGCGGCCTCCCCACAGACCCAGGAGCCCAGGTGGCAACCAAGAAGACTGACAAGGCCAGGCTGGGTCTCCGATCAGAGCAGAGAGAGACCGTGGTGGGACCCTGAGGTCCTGGAGCTGGCCTCTGCCCGTGCAAGTCTGCCGCAGCCCAGCAGCTCCGTGGGCAGATGGTCACTGACCCGCCTTGGTCCTTCTGGGGGTGATCCTGGTCTTGCAGAACTCCCGACAACCCGGGAACTCTGAAGCATGCCGCAGCCCTGTCTCCATGAGGTTGCCCTGTACAGGCAGCCCCCACCACAAGCGAGAAGGACGTGCCCAAAGCCCATGCCAGCGCTCCTGGGGACGCCGTGCCTGTCAGCGGACCTATTTCACCGGCAACCACTGGTGCTCTGTTCCAAGGGCCACGAACTCAGATGCCTTCCAGGGCCCGACGGCAGGAGACAGGAGTGACAGGGCTGGGGCGCGCAGGAGGGAGGAGCAAAGCCTGAGGTCCCTGGAGAGGACAGATGCTCTGCCTCGAGGCGCCAGGGCCAAAGCCATTGAGAACACTGAGTGTGCACCCACCTGTCATGGCCAGGCCTGCTTTCCTGGTCTGAACACGTCCTGCGTTCACACTACCGGGGGCTGCCTTCACCCCTTTCAGGAGCCCGGACCCCGCTTCATGGGAAAATTGCCCCTCTCCTCTGGGAGTAAGGCTGCCGCGGAGATCAGACCCCGAGTGTCGAGGCATCCCGGAAACCCTCTCCAGATCCACAGAGGCAGATTAAGGGGTGATTCTGCATCCTGGGGACATTTGGAAATATCTGGAGGTATTTACAGCTGTCACAAACCCGTGGAGAGAGGTGCTACTGGCATCTGCTAGGCTGACGATGCAGGGCTAAGGTCCACAACAGGGACTCATGGACCTCAGGTGCCAACGGTGAGAACCTGGTGCCCCCAGCGGCTGTTTCTCTGTGTCATTCAAGAGCATGGCCTAGCAGGGCGGCTGCAGACTCCTCAGTGGGCCCATCCCCTGGCCCCTCCTCACGTCCTCCAGGGTGATGACTGAATTTGCTCTGTCGTGGTCACCATACCTGCATTCTGCTGTCCTGTTTCCTGGAGTGTCCTCTCCTGTTTCCACCACAGCCTCAGCTCACAATCCAGCAGAGTCGTCCCCCCCCCACCCCCCCCCGAGAGTGGTGATCAGGTAGGGCTCCTACCAGCTGGCAGCCTGGGGCCTCCTCGCCAGCCTTCCTCTTACTGGCCCTTCCATGGAGGCTGTGGAGGGGAGAGCCTGGGGTGACTGCAGACTCTTTCTTGCATAAGGCGAGATTCAGTGGCAGGAAGGGTCCATGTCTGGGGGGAGGCAGGAGCAGCATGTGGGTGTGGGTGTGGGGTGTGGCCGCCGAGCAGCCCACCTGAGCAGCTGGGCTCTATTCTGGGCACGAGGGGAGCCATGGGGGTTGGTCGGGGAGGCTGCAGGCCTCGTCTGTGCTCCTCATGGTCAGATCAGGAGGGAGGCTGGGTACCGCTCTGCCCCATCACGATGCAGAGGGCTGCTCCGTGGCCACTGCTGGTCCTCTCTTCCAGGCTCTGGGGGGCTGGCAGTGAGCTGTGACCCAAGGGACGTGCATCTGAGCTGTGAAAATCTTCATTTTCCTTGGGGTGTGGAATAGGCCAGTTTCCTCCACACCTTCACTTAAAGACTGAGCATTCACAAGACAGATGACTGGTCAGATCTTCCATGTCCCTTGGAAAAAGAGTGGATTTTTTTTCTTTTAGTTCATATAAATCACATTTATATGTTCCAGCAGACAAGTAGGGGAACTTGTGAAAGTTCCCTGCTTTGAGGATGAAATTGAACACCTGATTCTGAACTGTGGGACAGCTGGGGGTCCCCAGGGAATGGAAACGTGTCATGAGATGAGGGCTCAGCTCAGAATCAACACATGGTCACACAGACAGGAGGGCAATGCAGAGACTTATTTTCAGGGTCAAGGGGAAAAGTCTCTTGGAGATGGGGGATGCTACCCTCTGCCCAAACATGGAGTACTTCCTACAGACCTCATGGGAATGGATGCTCTACGGGAGAGATGGCTATTATCACAACCTGCCACACACCTGACGTCTGTCATGTAGCAAAAGGAACCTATACAGTGACTGTGTGTGCCTCGGCACTGGATTTGTCCTTCCTCTCTGGAAATGGGTTTTAACCGAAAGCATTTCAAAGTTTGAGAGCAAAAGGGCCAGTTATTTTTGTTAGATACGTGGTGAACGTGTTTGGTTATGTGGGAATAAAACAGCTGTTCCTTCCGAGGACAAAACGATCCTTCAGGCAATGAGACGGCTGTGTTTGTCAGAGGGACAACTGGAGCTCGAGTGGCCACAGCTCACCCAGTGCAAGCAGACAGCACAGCCCACACAAGAAGACGCGGGCATGCAGATTCTCCAGCCAGACGACTTCCTGTACGATTTCGAGAACAAGAACCACATAGAGGGAAATCCACATTGGTTCTCTTCTCTTTTCATATTCTTGAAGTCACACAGAGCTGGAAATCTTGAAAGGACTACTGGTAAGACACATCGCACTATGGGCCATTGACTTCCTGTGTGAGGACTTGTCTTTCTGACACAGGTTTCACTTGGTGTTGGATAAGTTTGTCCTGATAACACAGCCTTACCTGGCTCTCAGGGAGGGAATTCAGCTCTTACCACAATTCCAATATTTTCTTTCAACCAAATCGAAACTGTGTTTTTCTTTGAAAATTGCAAATGACTCAAGTTGCAAAACTACGGGAGTCATCGAAGTATCATTTTTTTTTTTTTTTTTCCTACCAGAAGACATAGGAGAGAATACACCGGGCACCGTCTTTAAGTCAGACACCGTAACTTAAATTCCACGAGACAAATGAGCTCACAGCTTCAGCTGCTTGTGTGCTGTTGGCACTTGGAATCCCTGAGCTCTGCTCTGCCCCCTTGGTACAGGGCCCACAGGAACTGTTTGGATTCCTGGTGTCCATGCCTCTGCTCCGTGGGGGCGTCCAAGCCCATGTTCAAATGGAGATGAGGTGAGGGTGGGCGGAGCTGGAGCCGTGGCTGCCTGGTCCTGGGCACAGGTTGGAGGACTGGGTGTCACCCTGCTGGCTCTGGAACGAGACGTGAACACAGGCCCTAGAGGATGAGGAAGGGGCAGGCGTGGAGACCACCGCTCTCTGGGTTCCTCCTCAGGTCTCCCCTTGTCTTTTGATCAAGCATTTTCCAATGATTCTTAACAACAAAAATACTTTCAGTGGAATGGTTTGAGGGTCTCTATCCAAATAAAATGATCACGACCCTGTGAGGCTTGCAAGCTGGAGACTTGCCCCCAGACAGCTGGGCGGAGAGGCTGCTCTGCCCAAGTTTGCTAGCAACGGGGCCATGCTGCTTTCTTTCCATGACTTTAGACCTCCCCAACTACAAAGGGGAAATGATAAGACCTACGTATCAAGGAGTTTTGGAGATTAAATGAAAGAGTGCATAATGTATCAGATATGAGCAGGATTATTCCTGGAACTTAACAAAAATAATTCAGAAGTACAGTTAGAAGAAAAATTAACAGATAATCCTATTATTGCAATATTCCCATAAGTAAAGAATTAACATCACAGTAGAAGCATTTTTTGAAAAACAGATAAAGAAGCCCTGAAAATTGGCAAGTTTAAATGAAGATCTGAAATATGATAAAGGATGCATTATAAAGGAAGAGAAAAGAGTTGTTATCTAACAAATAGTGTTGAAAAAATCAGCTACTCAGGGGAAACAAGTAAAGTTACATTCTCTCCTCCCCATAAATCATGTTCCAAAAATCCTGGTAAATTTAAACATTAAAATAAAATCGCCATAAAAATGTAAGAAAATGTGTTAACTAAGTGATTCCAAAAAAAGAGAATGACTGATAAATTTGACTGCATAGAAGTTAAAATATTTTGTATGTCAAAAATCATAAAGAGCGCTAAATGGTAAGTGATAAATGAGAAGCTATCTGCAACCAACATGAAATGAAACTGTTAAGATTCTCAGTGTGTAGAAACCAACCCACGGGAAGAACACTCCCAATTTTGTTTTGTTTTTTTTTTTTTCTCCTTTTTATTACTTTTAATTAATTAATTAATTAATTAATTTTAATTAGGTATATATGACAGCAGAATGCATTTTGATTCATTGTACACAATTGCAGCACAACTTTTCATTTCTCCAGTTGTACACAGGTAGCATCACACCACATGTGCAGTCATACATGTACCTAGGGTAATGATGTCCATCTCATTCCACCATCTTTACAAGGTCTCTTTTTTTTTTTTAATTAATTTTTAACAAGGTCTCTTTTTGAGGTGATGAAAATGTTCTAAAGTTGACTGTGATGATGGCTGCCAAGATCCATAAATATTCTAAAAATCATTGGGTGAACTGTATCATATGTGAGTTGTATCTCAATAAAGCTATTTTCTCCTGCTGAGTTTATTATTATTTTTTTTAATTAATTTTTATTGTAGGTTGTTCAAAACATTACATAGTTCTTGATATATCATATTTCACACTTTGATTCAAGTGGGATATGAACTCCCATTTTTACCCCATATACAGATTGCAGAATCACTTCAGTTGCACAACCATTGATTTACATATTGCCATTCTGGAGTCTGTTGTATTCTGCTGCCTTTCCTATCCTCTACTATCCCCCCTCCCCCCTCCCCTCCCCTCTTCTCTCTCTACCTCCTCTACTGTAATTCATTTCTCCCCCTTATATTTTCCCTCCTTTCCCCTCACTTCCTCTTGTATGTAATTTTGTATACCCCTGAGGGTCTCCTTCCATTTACATGCAATTTCCCTTCTCTCTCCCTTTCCCTCCCACCTCTCATCCCTGTTTAATGTTAATCTTCTTCTCATGCTCTTCTTCCCTACTCTGTTCTTAGTTACTCTCCTTATATCAAAGAAGACATTTGGCATTTGTTTTTAAGGGATTGGCTAGCTTCACTTAGCATAATCTGCTCTAATGCCATCCATTTCCCTCCAAATTCTATGATTTTGTCATTTCTTAATGCAGAGTAATACTCCATTGTGTATAAATGCCACATTTTTTTTATCCATTCGTCTATTGAAGGGCATCTAGGTTGGTTCCACAGTCTTGCTATTGTGAATTGTGCTGCTATGAACATGGACGTAGCAGTGTCCCTATAGTGTGCTCTTTTTAGGTCTTTAGGGAATAGACCGAGTAGTGGAATAGCTGGATCAAATGGTGGTTCCATTCCGAGCTTTCCAAGAAATCTCCATACTGCTTTCCAAATTGGCCGCACCAATTTGCAGTCCCACCAGCAATGTACAAGAGTACCCTTTTCCCCACATCCTCGCCAGCACTTGTTGCTGTTTGACTTCCTAATGGCTGCCAATCTTACTGGAGTGAGATGGTATCTTAGGGTGGTTTTGATTTGCATTTCTCTGACTGCTAGAGATGGTGAGCATTTTTTCATATACTTGTTGATTGATTGTATGTCCTCCTCTGAGAAATTTCTGTTCAGGTCCTTGGCCCATTTGTTGATTGGGTTATTCGTTATCTCATTGTCTAATTTTTTTAGTTCTTTGTATATTCTGGATATTAGGGCTCTGTCTGAAGTGTGAGGAGTAAAGATTTGTTCCCAGGACGTAGGCTCCCTATTTACCTCTCTTATTGTTTCTTTTGCTGAGAAAAAACTTTTTAGTTTGAGTAAGTCCCATTTGTTGATTCTAGTTATTAACTGTTGTGCTATGGGTGTCCTATTGAGGAATTTGGAGCCCGACCCCACAGTATGTAGATCATAGCCAACTTTTTCTTCTATCAGACGCCATGTCTCTGATTTGATATCAAGTTCCTTGATCCACTTTGAGTTAACTTTTGTGCATGGCGAGAGAAAGGGATTCAGTTTCATTTTGTTGCATATGGATTTCCAGTTTTCCCAACACCATTTGTTGAAGATGCTATCCTTCTTCCATTTCATGCTTTTAGCCCCTTTATCAAATATAAGATAGTTGTAGTTTTGTGGATTGGTTTCTGTGTCCTCTATTCTGTACCATTGGTCCACCTGCCTGTTTTGGTACCAGTACCATGCTGTTTTTGTTACTATTGCTCTGTAGTATAGTTTGAAGTCTGGTATAGCTATACCGCCTGATTCACATTTCCTGCTTAGAATTGTTTTTGCTATTCTGGGTCTTTTATTTTTCCATATGAATTTCATGATTGCTTTCTCTATTTCTACAAGAAATGCCGTTGAGATTTTGATTGGCATTGCATTAAACCTATAGAGAACTTTTGGTAATATCGCCATTTTGATGATGTTACTTCTACCTATCCATGAACAGGGTATATTTTTCCATCTTCTAAGATCTTCTTCTATTTCTCTCTTTAGGGTTCTGTAGTTTTCATTGTATAAGTCTTTCACCTCTTTTGTTAGGTTGATTCCCAAGTATTTTATTTTCTTTGAGGATATTGTGAATGGGGTGGTTGTCCTCATTTCCATTTCAGAGGATTTGTTGCTGATATACAGGAATGCCTTTGATTTATGCGTGTTGATTTTATAGCCTGCCACTTTGCTGAATTCATTTATTAGCTCTAATAGTTTCTTTGTAGACCCTTTTGGGTCTGCTAGGTATAGAATCATGTCATCTGCAAATAGTGATAATTTGAGTTCTTCTTTTCCTATTTTTATGCCTTTAATTTCTTTCGTCTGTCTAATTGCTCTGGCCAGTGATTCGAGAACTATGTTGAACAGAAGTGGTGAGAGAGGGCATCCCTGTCTTGTTCCAGATTTTAGAGGGAATGCCTTCAGTTTTTCTCCATTCAGAATGATGCTAGCCTGAGGCTTAGCATAGATTGCTTTTACAATGTTGAGGTATGTTCCTGTTATCCCTAGTTTTTCTAGAGTTTTGAACATAAAGGGATGCTGTACTTTGTCGAATGCTTTTTCCGCATCTATCGAGATGACCATATGGTTCTTATTTTTAAGCCTGTTGATGTGGTGAATAACATTTATTGATTTCCGTATATTGAACCAACCTTGCATCCCAGGGATAAATCCTACCTGATCATGGTGCACAATTTTTTTGATATGTTTTTGTATCCGGTTCGCCAGAAGTTTATTGAGGATTTTTGCATCTAGGTTCATTAGAGATATTGGTCTGTAGTTTTCTTTCTTTGAAGTGTCTTTGTCTGGTTTAGGAATCAGGGTGATGTTGGCCTCATAGAATGAATTTGGAAGTTCTCCCTCTTTTTCTATTTCCTGAAATAGCTTGAAAAGTATTGGTGTTAATTCCTCTTTAAAGGTTTTGAAAAACTCTGCTGTATACCCATCCGGTCCTGGGCTTTTCTTAGTTGGTAGTCTTTTGATGGTATCTTCTATTTCCTCAATTGATATTGGTCTGTTTAGGTTGTCAATATCCTCCTGACTCAATCTGGGCAAATCATATGACTTAAGAAATTTATCGATGCCTTCACTATCTTCTATTTTATTGGAGTATAAGGATTCAAAATAATTTCTGATAATCTTCTGTATTTCTGAAGTGTCTGTTGTGATATTGCCTTTTTCATCCCGTATGCTGGTAATTTGAGTTCTCTCTCTTCTTCTCTTTGTTAGCGTGGCTAAGGGTCTGTCGATTTTATTTATTTTTTCAAAGAACCAACTTTTAGTTTTGTCAATTTTTTCAATTGTTTCTTTCGTTTCGATTTCATTAATTTCAGCTCTGATTTTAATTATTTCTTGTCTTCTACTTCTTTTGCTGTTGTTTTGCTCTTCTTTTTCTAGGATTTTGAGTTGAAGTATTAGATCATTTATTTGTTGGTTTTTTCTTTTTTTAAGGAATGAACTCCAAGCAATAAATTTTCCTCTTAGAACTGCTTTCAATGTGTCCCATAGATTCCGATATGTTGTGTCTGTGTTTTCATTTATCTCTAAGAATTTTTTAATTTCCTCCTTGATGTCTTCTATAACCCATTGATCATTCAGTAACCTATTGTTCATTCTCCAAGTGATGCATGATTTTTCCTTACTTCTTTTATCGTTGATTTTCAATTTCATTCCATTATGATCAGATAATATGCATGGTATTATCTCTACTCCTTTATATTGTCTAATAGTTGCCCTGTGACATAATATATGATCTATTTTTGAGAAGGATCCATGTGCTGCTGAGAAAAAAGTGTAACTGCTTGATGTTGGGTGGTATATTCTATATATGTCAATTAAGTCTAGGTTATTAATTGTGTTATTGAGCTCTATAGTTTCCTTATTCAACTTTTGTTTGGAAGATCTGTCCAGTGGTGAGAGAGGTGTGTTGAAGTCTCCCATGATTATTGTATGGTGGTCTATTAGACTCTTGAACTTGAGAAGAGTTTGTTTGATGAACATAGCTGCACCATTGTTTGGGGCATATATATTTATGATTGTTATGTCTTGTTGGTGTATGGTTCCCTTGAGAAGTATGTAGTGTCCCTCTTCATCCCTTTTGATTAACTTTGGCTTGAAATCTATTTTATTTGAAATGAGTATGGACACTCCTGCTTGTTTCCGAAGTCCATATGAGTGATATGATTTTTCCCAACCTTTCACCTTCAGTCTATGTATGTCTTTTCCTATCAAATGCGTCTCCTGAAGGCAGCATATTGTTGGGTCTTGTTTAGTGATCCATTCTGCTAGCCTGTGTCTCTTAATTGGTGAGTTTAAGCCATTAACATTTAGAGTTATTATTGAGATATGGGTTGTTCTTCCAGCCATATTTGTTTATTTATGTTACTAAACATGGTTTGTTTTCCTCTTTGATTATTCCCCCCCACCTTTACTGTACTACCTCCCGCTGTTGGTTTTCATTGATATTTTCCATTTCCTCTTCCTGTAATATTTTGCCGAGGATGTTTTGAAGAGCTGGTTTTCTAGCTGCAAATTCTTTTAACTTTTGTTTATCATGGAAGGTTTTAATTTCATCTTCCATCCTGAAGCTTAATTTCGCGGGATACACAATTCTTGGTTGGAACCCCTTTTCTTTCAGTGTTTGAAATATGTTATTCCAGGATCTTCTAGCTTTCAGAGTCTGTGTTGAAAGATCAGCTGTTATCCTGATTGGTTTACCCCTAAATGTAATCTGCTTCCTTTCTCTTGTAGCTTTTAAAATTCTCTCCTTATTCTGTATGTTGGGCATCTTCATTATAATGTGTCTAGGTGTGGATCTCTTATGATTTTGCACATTCGGCGTCCTGTAGGCTTCTAGGATTTGGGATTCTGTCTCATTCTTCAAGTCTGGGAAGTTTTCTCGTATTATTTCGTTGAATAGATTGCTCATTCCTTTGGTTTGGACCTCAATACCTTCCTGTATCCCCATGACCCTTAAGTTGGGTCTCTTTATGTTATCCCATATTTCTTGAATGTTCTGCTCATGGTTTCTTAACAGCTTTGCTGAGCTGTCTATGTTCTTCTCCAGTTGAAATACTTTGTCTTCATTGTCTGATGTTCTATCTTCTAAGTGTTCTACTCTGCTGGTAGTATTCTCAATTGAGTTTTTAAGTTGGTTTATTGTTTCCTGCATTTCCAGGATTTCTGTTTGTTTGTTTTTGATAACCTCTATCTCCCTGTATAATTGATCTTTTGCTTCTTGGATTTGTTTATGTAATTTATTGTCGAAGTGGTCGAAGTGGTCTTTCATTGTCTGATTTTGCTGTCTAATGTCTTCCTTGAGACTCCAGATCATCTGAAGCATGTATATCCTGAATTCTTTATCTGACATTCCATCTGCTGCAGATATTACCTCTTCTAAAGTTGAGTTGACCTGCATTGCTTGTGGTCCTTTCTTTCCTTGTCTTTTCATACTGATCGCGTTTCTTTCTGCTTGGTGAAACTGTTGTGTTATTGATTTTTCCCCCTATATATTTATATTGCTCTTGTATAGCTGCAAAGTCTCCCTCGCAGGCTTTGGCGGTGGCTCTGCCCCTCCTCCAATTGAGGCAATGTGCCTTCCACGCCAGGAGGCCGCTGTACCTGTACTTTCGATGGGCCTGTTCTTTCGGTGGTCACAGGTCCGCCTACCTTGCAGGCATGAGCAGCGGCTTTGCCCCTCCGCTGGCCACTAGGCCTGTTCTGTCTGTCAGTTGCAGATCTGTCTACCTAAAAGGCGCTGGTGGCGGCTCTGCCCCTCCCCCGACCGGGGCGATGTATCTGGCGGGCCACTGGGCCTGTTTTGTTGGTGGTCACGGTTCCGCCTACCTTGCACACGCGTGGAGCAGCTGTTTCATTAGTGCCTGGGCACACTCTCCTTGTTTGCCTCCCTCAGGCCCTAAGTTTGTAGAGCTTGGGGCTGAGAACCCCCAGCAAATTTGCTTACCTTCTGGTAGCCACGCCCCCGTATCTGGTGCAAGAGACCTCAGTTGTCAGCACTGGTGGGAGCTGTAGCTGGGAGACCCACGCCGCGCGGCTCCCGCCGGCTCCTGCGTCAGCGCCGCCTCAGCTCCCGCCGGTTCCCGTGCCGCTGCTGCGGTTCCCGCCAGCTCCGGCCGGCTCCCTCGCCGCTCCTGCTAATTTAGAATCCGCTGGGAAGGAATCTCTTTGGCCGATCTTTGGTGACTTCCCCTCTCTGCTATGGCGGGCCCCTGGCTCCTTGCAGGAGTGACCGAAGGGAGAGGTGGAACTGGCTTGTCTCTGGTCTGACACAATCTCTGGTTTTAGATCCCAGTTCGCTAATTCATAGAGGCTTGGTTAGATTTCCTTCCCATCCTCTCAAGGGGGGGAGCCCTTTCCCGGGTGGGCAGGGCCGTTAGCAGAGCCGGAAGGGCACGTGCCTTCTGTCGGGCCAGGCGGGGACCCTTCTGGCTGCGCTGGGCTGCCGGGGGCGCCCACAGAGCCAGGCAGATGGCGCCCGCGTGGCTAAGAGCCGGGCGGGGTGACCCTTTGCAGAGCGGGCGGGCCGCCAGGAGTGCCGGGATGGTGGGAGCTGTCTGCCGGCCGGGCAGGGACCCTTCTCGACGAGCAGGGCCGCTGGGGGCGCTTGTAAAGCCGGGCGGCTGCAGCCTCGTGGCTAAGAACCAGGCGGGCGGGGTGGCTGTTTGCAGGGCGATAGCGGGGCCGCCAAGGTAGCCGGGATGGTGGAAACTGTCTGTCGGCCAGGCAGGGACCCTTGTCGACGAGCAGGGTCGCCGGGGGCGCTTGTAAAGCCGGGCGGCTGCAGCCTCGTGGCTAAGAACCAGGCGGGCGGGGTGGCTGTTTGCAGAGCAAGAGCGGGATGGCTGGAGCTGTCTGCCGGCCTGGCGGGGACCCTTCTCGCCGAACAGGGCCGCCGGGGGCACTTGTAAAGCCGGGTGGCTGCAGCCACGTGGATAAGACCCAGGCGGGCGGGGTGGCTGTTTGCAGGGCAAGAGCGGGACCGCCAGGGTAGCCGGGATGGCAGAAGCTGTCTGTCGGCCGGGCAGGGACCCTTCTCGCCGAGCAGGGTCGCCGGGGGCGCTTGTAAAGCCGGGTGGCTGCAGCAGCGTGGCTAAGAACCAAGCGGGCGGGGTGGCTGTTTGCAGAACAAGAGTGGAATGGCGGGAGCTGTCTGCCGGCCGGGCGGGGACCCTTCTCGCCGAACAGGGCCGCCGGGGGCCGCTTGTAAAGCCTGGTGACTGCAGCCGCGTGGCTAAGAACCAGCCGGGTGGGTTGGCTGTTCGCCGAGCGAAAGCAGGGCCGCCAGGGTAGCCGGGATGGCGGGAG
This sequence comes from Callospermophilus lateralis, assembly GCF_048772815.1. NCBI lineage: Eukaryota > Metazoa > Chordata > Mammalia > Rodentia > Sciuridae > Callospermophilus > Callospermophilus lateralis. The sequence continues at coordinate 3,025,298 of NC_135321.1, read as the reverse complement.
CTGTCTGCTGGCTGGGCGGGGACCCTTCTGCCGCGCTGCTCTGGGCCACCTGCCGCTTGCAGAAGCGGCGGGTGGCCGCGGGATTGGACTCTGAGCCCGCGCTGCCGGTCAAGTTTCACTTGTCTGGGGCAAACTGTCACGTCTAATAAACTTACTAATTCTCGGCAGGTCTCCTTTCAACGGAATTTTGCTAGAAGATCCTCAGTAGGTAGAATGTAGCTGTTTTAATTGGTGTTTCTGATCCCGTTAACGTGGAGATATTGAAAGTGCAGCTTCCTCGCCGGCCGCCATGTTGGATCCTCTGCTCCCCAATTTTGTTTTGAGTGGGACATAGGAAGATATTTTATTGAGGAAGAAAAGGAAATTTATTGGCATGTGAAAAACCTATACTTTTAGTGTACAAAACTGGAAATTAAAACAACATGCCATTTAAAGAGCATCAAGTCAGCAAAGAGAAGATACACAAACACGTCTGTGCAGAGGGGTGGTGGATGGAGAGCCACGAGGTGCTCTCGGGAATAGTGCTGACCATGGCCCTGGAGCCCAGTGCACCTTCCACCTGTGGATCCAGGAATCCCACTCTCGGTTCTCTTCAGCCACCGACAGGGTGACACTTGTTCCTATCTGCCAGCACACCACCTCCAGGCCCGTGCAAAGCACCTGCTGCCAGCAATTACTCCTTAAAGACACAGAAAACCTGCATCAAACCAAAGAAAAGCCACAATTTCAGTTACCATGGAGACCACAAGGCTTGGCTTCCTCCTGTGCTGCGAGCCACTCCAGGGACTTGGCCTGCTGAGGCAGTGGCCGCTGGCGATGCTCCTGCCACGCTCACCATCTCCCACCCATGCTACTGGCTCCGACCCCAGGCCACAGTGACATCTTTCTCAGGAGGCCTCTCTGTGCTCCAGTACCTGTGGGCTGCTCGCGTCCTGTCCCCTGACATCCCCTCTGAGAGCAGCTTCCTCTTCAACCACAGCAGTTCTCGGCAGGGCTGAGTCAGGCCAGGGAGGCCAGGGAGGTAGCAGGACCCAGCCCTTCCCAGCCCCACCTACCCATTCTCAGGAATGCCTCAGGAGAGAGCCTGAATCCAGAGGGTCCCACCCTGCAGGCTCACCCACCTGGGTCTGCGTTTCAGCAAGCCTCAGGCTGTGAGCTCTGCTGTGTAGGGCCCAGACACGGTTACATGTACCTGGGAAGATAGTCCTGCATCTTCTTCTTCCTCCCTATCCTCTGCACCCTCTCTGACTTTCTGTTGGAGCTCCAGGGCCAGGCCAAGAACCTGGCACACAATAAGTGTTTTTAAAATACTTGCTGACAAAATTTATAAATATATGCCTTAGATGGAATATTGTACATTAGAAGAGTTTTCATTAATGCTTAATAATGTTAGGCGATGCTCAGAACACACAAAGTTTTAAAAACAGGTTTAAAATGACTGTATGTGTGTAGTAGGAAGCTAATTTCTTGAAGGAAACCAAAAATTAGTGCACACAGGAAGAACTGGAAGAAAATGCACCAAAATTCCACAGATAATTATGTGAGTAGATGAAATTGCAGGTAATATTCTAATTTTATTCTTCACAATTTTGTATAGTTTTCAAACAATAAGCATGGGTTATTTTTATAGTCATATAAAAGCACGCGTGTGTGTATGTGTGTGCACGTATGCACTTATCTCCATGTAAAACACGTCTTTATCGACGGAGTTTAGATGTCCCTAAGGACATTCTTCTGCAGATGCCGTCACCCTGTTGTCTTTCTGCTGTGGGAAGCCGCCTTGTCCCTCGTGAGAGGTGGAGGACTTTCTAGGCTATGTGCCAGTCCTGACCCGAATTGACTCATTTCATTGCTCATCGCCAGGCACCTGGTTTGTAAAGGTCATCTCACGCTCCTCCAGGTGGATCCTCTTAAGTGATGCTGTTACGCAGAGTCATCGTGTGTGAGCCCTGGGGTGGCAGAAGCAGGGCACAGTGCTCCACACCATGAAGTCGGGCTCTTCACAGGACAGGAAAAGCACACGTTGGCAGACACTGCATCTGAAAGTCGAGGCTCAGTTTAGGCATCAATGCTGACCTTCCACGGCCTCTTTACCCCGTGACTTTATGTCCCTTACCTTATTATTCTTCAAGATCTCCCCTAAGGTCACCTGTACCACATGCCACCATGACCCTTTCTCGTCACAAACACTTTTATATTAATTTGCGTGCACATCTTCATGGCAATGCCTGTGGGTCCCTGGCTCTTAGCTTGGCTCTGTTCCCCTTGGTCACGAATCTCGCCATGCTCACTTCTGAGAGAGGTAAGAGAGCGCCTCTTCTCTTATGGTTCCTTTTATTTTTATTTTTTATTTCTTAGCTTTGAAGGGGAATTTACTGAACTTCCAAATGCTTCTGCCGATTTTTCTGGCTTCTGGAAATGAACTTAAGGATGACAGTAGAGTCAACAGAGAGGTGCTCCCGGTCCTTGTGCAGCTTGTCCTCCAGTGGGGAGCCCTGCAGACCTCTTCTCTGGTGTGAGCTGAGAGCCCAAGGGCTGAGTGACCCCCCAGCACAACCAGGAGTCCGGGAGCCGGGGCAGACTCAGGCCTTTCCAGTGCGTCCATTTCACTTGGTTCCGTTTCTGTGGGGAGATGGCAGCCCATCCCCCACAGGGAGTCGCTTCACTCCCGAGTGTCCACCACAGGCCTTTTCTCATTTCCTCACCCCTCAGGCCCAGCAGGGCAGCTGTGGAACCAGGGCTGATGGCAGGCATGGCTATAGTGGGGACGGCCACGCCACCTGAGCCAGGACAGCTTGTTGTGGCAGAGAGTCAAGCAATTTGTGCTGGACAAGCTGTGGAGCACAGAATGGGCACATACCGTGGAGGACCTGGTCAGATTGGATGGACCCTGGACATGTAGGTGGAGCTCACCACTGTGGGCAGAGTGTGTAGGACACATGTGCCCAAGTCGCACGAGAGGGAGCAGCACAGGAGCCTCAGCCATGCCCCAGGTCCCTACTCCCGGAGACACCAGAGTCCCTTGCCAGGATACAGTGCATGAAGGCAGGTTCCAGGTGGCTGTCGGTGACATGGTCCACACAGCAAGCTCGCTGGCTGAGGAATGCTGCTTAGTGGACCTCCTCGTCCCTTGAGGCCCCCACATGCCGTCCATGGGGCTGGCTGGAGATGCCTGGATCTCACTGGACTCTAGAAGTGCCCACTCCACTCTCCCTTCTCATTTCCGACGTGTCCGTCACTTTGCGATCTGACGAGATCTGCAGCCTTGCCCTTCCCCGCTGGCAGGTGACCTGGCATCTGGTTCTCACGGGTCCCTCCATGGTACGTCTGTTAGTTTCTCTCCACTCTGTTGGCCGGAAGGTCCCACAGAGCTGGGGTCAAAGTGCCTCAGCCTGGGTGCTTCCTCACAGGCATGTCCTGCCTCACGACTCTGAGGGCAGGGGTCCGAGGCCCTGGGGTCAGCAGGGTTTTCCCCCCAGGCTGGTGGGTGGCTGCCCCTCACTGGGCCTCCACATGGCTGTCCCTGCAGGAGTCTGTGCCCCAGCTGCCTCCTCTTATAAGGATGCCAGTTGCCCTGGATTAAGGTCTACCCTAGTGTCCTGCATTACCTCTTTTAAAACACCCATCTCCACATCTGATCACATTCTGAGGTCCAGGGGGCTTGGGCTTAAACATACTAATTTTGGGGTCATGTTTTGGCCCATAACATCTGCCATTAATCTTCCCCCCCTATTTTAGTTATTCCTATTCTTTGCCCTGTTCCTTTCTGGATTTTGATGAAAATCACTTCTCAGCAAGTGGAGCCTTCTGACTCAGCATCCCGTGCCCAGCCTCAGCTGTGCAGCTTCCTGGTCCACATTCTCCCCAGCTTTGAATCCTGTCTCCTGCTTCCTCTCCTTACAGCCCCAGGTGAGTTTCCTCCGTTCCTTTATCTTGACCAGCTTCTTTTCCCCTTTGCCTCTGGCCCTCAATGCTGGGCCATCTGTGCCACATGTACTTATGAACTCACTGAACACTTCCTGGGCACCTTGGTAGGCTCAGAGGAGAGGATCTCGATGCCACCCTCCAGATTTCATGAGGGCCTGGACCCCAGCCAGGCACTGGTAAGCCTCTGCTGAGCAGACGGCACTTTGCAGGTTCTCAGGACTCCTGCCTGAGAACAGTCCTCCAACATGTAGCTTGGTCCTGCAGAGGAGGCTCTTGTGATTGTTGCCTGCTGGGGAAGGACTCAGGCCCTGCTCAGGGATGGAGACACTGAACCAGTGCATTTAATCGATGCACCCAAGACGGCATGGAAGGTACCCCTCCCACCCAGTTTGGGTTTTTCACAGATCATCCAATAATTTTCATCTTTTTTATGAATGTTTTAAGGATATTTGATGCTGGCACCATTGACAAATTGGAAATAGTGGGGCAGAGGGCAGGGCACAGGTATTTGTTCTCTGTTCTTTGAAAAAAAAATCATGCATCAGGAATCCTGCAGTAGACTCGAGGCAGTAAGATAAACCCAGGTGACTGGCACCTGTCAGTCACAGCTCAGTCGGAAGACTCCCCGCCATTCTGCTGAAGGCCTTGGTTCTGGTGGTCCGTGCTGCTGAGCCCCGAGAAGAGAGGAGCTATCTGATGTGCCATCAGGCCGTGCGCATGACCCCGGCTCATTAGGCAAGACGATCCCTCCTGATGGGAGCAAAACTATCCTGTTGGAGGTGTTGCATCTGGAACCACACATTTCAGCACATCTGGAGAGTGGAGAAAAAACAACCCAGAAGCAAAGCATTGGTAAATGTCAGCTGTTTATTGATTTTCCTATTTGGAAGCAAAATACTGAGCCCAGCAACAGGAATTCAAGTCTGGAACTCACCTCTGGTGGCCAGGGGGTGACAGGGAAGTGGCCAGCTCTGGGAATGCGCATCGCCTGGTGGGCGGGCGTTTCCTGAGTGCCTTCTGCCCCAGCCCGCAGCCCTTGCTGCAGAGCCCTGCTGTAATGAACTTGCTGCTATTGTTGCGCTAAACACCAACAGTACGGGTTATTTTAATGGACATATTGCTTTAAACTGAGCGTTCACCATCTGTTCAGTCCTAATTTTGAATGCAAAAAGAACATATTTCACAATTACATCTGTAAGTAATGATATAAGTAATTTAAATGCATGTATATGTTCACACAATGCAGTAGACAGCTGGGATTTTTTCCCCTACTCTTATGTTTCAGGCACAAATCAAGGGAAAATATTCACTGGCTCCTTATATAGTGCATTTTCCCATTTATGTGAAGTTGTTTTTGCAGGAAACAAGGTTTTCTGCCCTAACCGTACCGTACCTAGGAGTTCAAGGCACGCTCAATAAACTAGATCACAAAATCATTGTTACAATGCTCACCTCGTCTCCATCCAAACCCCCCCCTGGCTTGAATGACAGCTGGGCAGATGCAAGGCATCAGGTCCATCAGTTTCAGTAGATGTCCAGGAGGGCCAGGGAGGGCTGTGTGGCCAGCATTTCTTCCAACCCTTCCTGTGGAAACAAGACTGCTGGGGCACCCTGGCAAAAGGAGGCTCGGGGGTCACTGTGCCCTCAGGGCGGACATCCAAGGCAGAAGAGCAGCCAGAGATGGCGCCCCCGCTCCAGACACAGTCTAATCAAGGAGCACACACCTGAGTGGAGCGGGGAAGAGGTGTTGGTGAGGAAAGGAGGTGCCATGTGTCGAAGATTAAGAAACCGCACCCCAAGCTGGGGAGTAGGTGGAGACCCCGTGGTTTCCCTGGGTCACATCTTTGGGTCCAAGCTCAAGGCGAGACCTGGAGAATGCTGCTGATATATGGAGCTACAGAATGTAACTAAGGCTCACAGGATTCCCGGCGACTGCAAACAGGGAATCTGCCAGATGGTACCTCTGATATCTACTTTTCTCTTAAAAACTCAGTCCTCAAATACCAACATGTCACAGATGACACAAACTGCGGTTGCTTTCTTGAAGGAGATTTTCTCCACCTATCACCAGCACATATAAAAACGTTTGCTATTGTGATGTCCCGTGACCCCATGAGGAGACAGAATTGTTTAACAGCTTTTGCATTGTCCACATTCTAAGTGAGGAACGGAGGAACTGATAAATCCTCCAGCGTGACATCATTGCCGTTTTATATCTACATATTCCATATTTATTGTGCCTGTTTTTTTTTGGCATCTGTGTCATAGCTGACAGAGTGGATTTGCATGGGGACTTATGTTGCCATTTGCAAGGACTCCCTATAGAGACACTTCCTGAGCTTGCAGTAGTTTTGATTTTTTAACTGCTTGTAGGCAATGCATTTATTATGGTTTTCTCAGACAAAGGTGTTAGCTTGAACTGATGGAAGGTTTATTTTTGGAACATTATTAACGGCTTAAAAATGTGGAGTGTTGTGTGAAGGAATCAAATTGCATTAAGGATTCTGCATAATTCCTTTTTATCGACTGTCGTTCACCTGGCCCAGGACAGGGGTCAGCTGCATTGGCCCCAACAGATCTGATGTCACTGTGGGCACACCTTTAGATAAAAAACACCCTCTCTGACTATTAAAAGGTTTCCTGATTTGCCCCAGTATTAATTTATTTAGAACTTTCAACTCTACATCCATTCTTAATTTAGTATTTATTCTCATTTGATCAAGATTGTCAATGAATT